>NC_044985.1:14403869-14457949 GCF_008728515.1 Papio anubis | reverse complement strand
TGGGCAGTATGGCCATTTTCACAATATTGATTCTTCCTATCCATGAGCATGGAATGTTCTTCCATGCTCATGGATAGGAAGAATCAATATCGTGAAAATGGCCATACTGCCCAAGGTAATTTATAGATTCAATGCCATCCCCATCAAGCTACCAATGACTTTCTTCACAGAATTGGAAAAAAACTACTTTAAAGTTCATATGGAACCAAAAAAGAGCCTGCATTGCCAAGACAATCCTAAGCAAAAAGAACAAAGTTAGAGACATCACGCTACCTGACTTCAAACTATACTACAAGGCTACAATAACCAAAACAGCATGGTACTGGTACCAAAACAGAGATATAGACCGATGGAACAGAATAGAGCCCTCAGAAATAATAGCACACATCTACAACCATCTGATTTTTGGCAAACCTGACCAAGAAATGGGGAAAGGTTTCCCTATTTAATAAATGGTGCTGGGAAAACTGACTAGCCATATGTAGAAAGCTGAAACTGCATCCCTTCCTTACACCTTGTAAAAAAATTAATTCAAGATGGATTAAAGACTTAAATGTTAGACCTAAAACCATAAAAACTCTAGAAGAAAACCTAGGCAATACCATTCAGGACATAGGCATGGGCAGGGACTTCATGTCTAAAACACCAAAAGCAATGGCAACAAAAGTCAAAATTGACAAATGGAATCTAATCAAACTAAAGAGCTTCTGCTCAGCAAAGAAACTGTCATCAGAGTGAACAGGCAACCTACAGAATGGGAGAGAATGTTTGCAATCTACCCATCTGACAAAGGGCTAATATCCAGAATCTACAAAGAACTTAAACAAATTTATGTGAAAAAAAATCAAACAACCCCATCAAAAAGTGGGCAAAGGATATGAACAGACACTTCTCAAAAGAAGACATTTATGCAACCCAACAGGCACATGAAAAAATGCTCATCACTGGCCATCAGAGAAATGCAAATCAAAACCACAATGAGATACCATCTCACACCAGTTAGAATGGCGATCATTAAAAAGTCAGGAAACAACAGGTACTGGAGAGGACATAGAGAAATAGGAACACTTTTACACTGTTGGTGGGAGTGTAAACTAGTTCAACCGTTGTGGAAGACAGTGTGGCGATTCCTCAAGGATCTAGAAGTAGAAATATCATTTGACTCAGTGATCCCATTACTGGGTAGATAGCCGAAGGATTATAAATCATGCTAATATAAAGACACATACACACGTATGTTTATTGCGGCACTATTCACAATAGCAAAGACTTGGAACCAACCCCAATGTCCATCAATGATAGACTGGATTAAGAAAATGTGGCACATATACACCATGGAATACTATGCAGCCATAGGAAGGGATGAATTCACGTCCTTTGTAGGGACATGGATGAAGCTGGAAACCATCATTCTGAGCAAACTACAACAGGGACAGAGGGCCAAGCATCGCATGTTCTCACTCATGGGTGGGAGTAGATCAGGGAGGACACTTGGACACAGGGTGGGGAGCATCACACACCAGGGCCTGTCGTGGGGTCGAGGAGTGATAGCATTCGGAGAAATGCCTGGTGTAGGTTACGAGTTGGTAGATGCAGCACACCAACATGGAACACGTATGCATGTGTAATAAGCCTGTATGTTGTGCGCATGTACCCTAGAACTTAAGGTATAATAAAAAATAAAATAAAATAAAATTTACTATACTATATCTCCAGTAAATTAAAGTCACCACTGTGGCTCAGACTAACCTAGGTATGGGTTCTATTTTGGAGCAGCAGCTGTCCCATCTTCAGTAAGTGATTTAATATTTATTAGCTTCAATTTCTGTAACTCAGCCTAGTATTTACTTCAGTGATACATAGCCTCTAAGATGGAATCAGGACTCAGGCATTAGTAAGCATTCCCCTTTCTGTAGTGTTAGGGTTACCTTGGTTTATTTGTAATAAATTTGTTTGTGTCAGAAAACGCTTGCATACCTGCACCGACCAATGCATAGTGATATATGACATTGGCTCCACACAACATACTCCATCAGAGCATAGCAAACCCAAATAATCCCTTTAATTATTTTTTTCTTAATCATATATCAACCGACTTCAGGCAACAGATTAATTTTAATGGGATGTTTGGAGAACAGACTCCAGTATTGACATATAGAAAATATTTTTCTGGCCGGGCGCGGTGGCTCAAGCCTGTAATCCCAGCACTTTGGGAGGCCGAGACGGGCGGATCACGAGGTCAGGAGATCGAGACCATCCTGGTTAACACGGTGAAACCCCGTCTCTACTAAAAAATACAAAAAACTAGCCGGGCGAGGTGGCGGGCGCCTGTAGTCCCAGCTACTCGGGAGGCTGAGGCAGGAGAATGGCGTGAACCCGGGAGGCGGAGCTTGCAGTGAGCTGAGATCCGGCCACTGCACTCCAGCCTGGGTGACAGAGCGAGACTCCGTCTCAAAAAAAAAAAAAAAAAAAAAAGAAAATATTTTTCAATGGTTTGCTAGTTTTTTTATTGTTGTTGTGGCCGTTGATGTTTATTACTCTAAAAGAAGAAATAATATACTACTTGGGTAACATGTTTTATTTTAATAAGTTTAGTTATGTAAATATAAAGAAAGATGAATTGATAAATTATTTAAAAATTACTAAATCATTATTTATAACAGTGTGTAAGTTTCAGTTTATGGAGAAAAGAGTTATGTTCTTGGAAATCATGTTATTGAGAAGTTTATTGGACTGAGACAATGAGGAAACAGTATTTTTTATACCCTAATCTCAAAGAAGCAAGTGTGTACTCTGGATGGGGAGAGCATGATTAGGGTATTTCTAATGTGTAGGCCTAGGGTGGGTTCTGGAGCAAAGAAAATGATTATGGCATCAGTGGAGACAAAATAGTTGTCCATAGACTGGTAGAGCTTACAGGCGTTGGAACAATAGTATCAGTTATTGAAAACACTGATTTTAACATGGCAAGAATGGAAAGTGAAATGCTAGCCCAGAGCAACAGAACAGAAAATACAATTCCCTACATGATTTCTACAGACATAATGATGTTAGTTCTCCATCCCTCCTCAACTTTCAGTTCCAGCAAGGATAAGTCATTGCACCCACCTCCCTCTGACACTGTCTTCTCACATGCAAAGCCCACCCTGAATCTTCTGTGAATCAAGGACAGTCAAGAATTCACCAGGAGCTCTTTGTCAATAAGAACATGTTTTTATAGTTTTCTAGGGGTTTTGGAGCAATGTGATAGTGAACACAGTCAATATAGATTTGTTTTTTTTTTCTTCTCAATATGAGTTAAAGAAAAAGAATTACACACATTATGCAGTCAAAAATGTTTAATTTTCTATTGATTAGCTTAAGAGTTTCTGCTGTGTGTGTGCAAGTGAAGACACACACATTTCAGTCATCTTCTGAGATAGTAAATTAGCCAGATAAGTAACTTCAGGATACAACAGTTGATACAGAGTTTAATTTTTTGGAGGTTGGAAACCATTTTGTCTAGAGAACATAAAACAGTAGGACTACTGTTAGTACTGCAGGTTATAAGAAAGGCTAACAGGGAAATAGAATTTCCAGGATTCTAATTTGTCAGTATGACCATTCTAGAATCTATAAGGGATGTGTTTGCCCTTGACAAAGTCATTATGCAGTCACACAGTGCTGGAATCCATGGGTTTAAGACCTTGAAAAGATACTTACTAAGCTAATAACCAAAATTCGTGATAAAGTGACCATGGGAATGATAATTCAATAGGGTTCCTCTTCTAAAACAGTATATTCTATTTTAATAAGGGCCTACCTAGAGTACTATGTCTAACAAATCCAAGTGTCGTAATTTCAGGGCCAAACCAAGAAAATAATTCTTGGTGGGCAATCTCTTTCTCTGCTTGAGTTTGGCAATGGCAGAAGCCATACAATAGCATAAAGTTTCCAAAAATATCCTGCCATGGAATCAAAGGACACGGAGGGAGAAACAGGACTGAAATGAAGAGCAAGTGAAAGAAACGATTTCCAAAGGTCTGTGCTATCTACTTCCAAATAAGTATTTTGACTTCATATGGCTTCAAGCCACATGATCCTGCAAATCTTCAGAGATTGAAATGTTTTAATTATGCAGTTCCTTACCAAAAGCAATACAATCAAAGCGTTTTAATATGTCGGGATGTTAATGTTATCTTTCTGTTGCAGGAGAAAAAAAGTCTACATAAATAGATACTGATTTTCTGACTGCATGTTACCTAGCAGTTTACCTGGTGTTAGTAACTGATAAGCCTTTCATGGGATTTCGTTATGGAGATTCTGTTTCTCAAAAGCCTTGTGCAGACTCTGATGCCAGGTCTTTTTATTGATGCATGTAATCAGATGGACTTCAAATTAAAAGCAGTGAAAATCACATTAGTCTGTCTACTAGATTAGATGTTATTAAGAGTAATGGGGTAATACTATCAGAGCTTCATGTCTTAATGTTTGGTTCTTAAAACCTAAAATTTCAGACGAATAAAGCTTGTCATGGGTTATTACTCATTGTCATACACAAATACTGATATATTTATCACTGTTGGCTAAAGGAGTGGCATCTTTAAGATAATTATTTTCCAGGCGAGTGGTTGTAGAGAAGAGGAAGAAAGATAATAATAAAATTAGGAGGCCCACACAAAGGTAGCATGGATGTGAATACATTGAATAAAAGTGTAGTGCCTCAAAGGATGATGATAATGTCATATTAACAATGTGTCTATATAAATATGTTTTATCATATTTCCTGAAATATAGTTGTAACTTATTATACCACTATGTATCCTGTGATAAAATTATAAAACACCATAAAATCAGATATTACAGGTAAGAGTACAAAATTGGAACCATATATTCAAGAGTATCCTTATATATAAAGTATTACAAAAAATAAATATGTATATATAAAGTATTACAATAGAAAAGAAAATGTAATATATGAAATTATTATTCCATACTAACATATTAGCAAACCTTGGAGAAGACTTGGGTCTCCTGATTTCTAATTGAGTTTTCTTTCTACTGCAAGGTACTGAATTCTCATGCAATTTCTCCCTTAGAACTCTAAAGTGTCTTTTTATTCATTTAAGTGTACATAGTGTCAATATATCATTTGATTACTTACCTTGTGTTAGTAAACTCTGACTGCATATGAATAATTGCAATGAGAAGACTGATAAGTTCATCTCCATTTACAAATGTCTATCAGTTTCATGTTTATGATCCTAAACTTATTAAGCCATGAGCACAAAAGAAAGTGATGTAAGGGAATATTCCAAACTACCAGAGTCAGATTAAACATGGACACATGACTCAGAACTATTCTGACCATGGATATACAGTCACAATTTTTCTTCCTCTATTAAAAATCATAATGCTTGTCCAGTGTGTTTTGTGAAAGAAGGCACTGTGGGCCATTTGTATATTAATAGGTCTAATTGCCTAAGATTTCTTTGCAGACTAATGAATTGTATTTGGTGGGAGGCATGGCAGTAAGAGGACTGAGAGCGCAGCAGCATTGTTTAACTTTATTTTAAACTGTAAGGACCCTGTAAAATCATATACTTTTTATGTTGACTTATCTTTTCCAATGTCTCTTCATTTTGAGCAAGGACAAAACAGAAAAAGATTTGGAAAATTTACACAGGGTTGTCCATGAAAGAAATACCACATTCCTAAATCCAGTTACCTTCTTTACTCTTCATTGAAAATAAGCATCACCAAAATTACTTGAAGCTCTCTGTACTCACCACAGGAAGGGATCTTCTTGTAATGGTGTATTTTGTGCGTACTTACTAACATTACCCTTTACATGGACCTGTGTGCATTTTCCCCTTCGTTATCATTTCTATGAGTTAAAAATAGATAAAATAACTTGCTGAAGCAGGTAACATTGAAGAAGCATATGCAACCTATATAAAAAGGGGAGAAGAATAATCAAATGAGGTTTATGAGAGACACGTGATTCAAGGTAGGGCATAAATATAGGAAAGCCATAATAAAAAAGCAAAAGAGTATGATAGTCCTAGCTAAGAAGTCAGTATACACAAGCAGTTCTCAGATTGATGGGTGTGACTCATTAGATCTAAAATTAGGGATGAGAATTTCATTCCTGAAAAATTCCCAGGCAATGCAGATACTATTGGTCCATGGACCATAACTTGAACTGCACAGGTACATATGCATTGACCCTCTTAGCCCTGAAGACTGGTATGAAGGTACAAGATGAAATTAACATTGCTAAATGAAAAATTGCAGGGAGGGGCAAAGAATGGCTGAAAAGTAATTAAATTGTGCAGCTGTAACAACAAAATGTTATCTCCAAGAACCCTGAATCACATAGTCATTTAAAAATTGTGTGCCTTTAGGCAACATTGGCCTGAATATACATCTATAACGAGATATCCTTATTTATTATTTTAGCACAGCACAGTGAATATTCATTCTATGCCAGGAATTGTGCTGTATGGAAATACAGAAGCCAAAGTTCTTGTTGCCTTGTTTTTTGCCTCCCAGAGTTGCAGGTTTATAGATAGAAAATATACAGATGCATAAATACAAACACAAATGATTATATGTAATTAATGTGTCCTATTTCTTTACAGTGTGGTTTCAAATCTCATGCTCCATTCCAATCCTGTTGGAAAAATTTTATTTTTTTTTTATTTCTAACTCCCTATGTTAAATGAAAGGGCCCTGAAGTCTTACTAAATCCAAGATTGTTTAGCAAGAAGTGGGATATTTTAATCCATCCAGCAGAGATCCCCTTCACAGTGGCACTGGTGTGGAAAAGCCACCACCTTGGCACATTATGGTACTGCTGACCTAGCAGTTGTTTCTAGAAGTTGAAGAGTAGAGGAGGAGCATCTTTCAAATATTACTGCTTCACTATGTAGCTATGAGCTCTAAATGTCATAACACTTTAAATACTACAGAGACAGTTCTTTGGTTTAAATACTTTTGAGGCACAGCTCAAAGTTTTCTCAAGGATTCACAAATATGGCAAGTCTGGTGGGTGTAACCCCATAATACCTGACTTATATAGTTTGAAATCAGCTGTTTTTTTTGTATTCTTTCCACAGTGTTAAATTTCAAATGAAGCGCTAAACAATTCCCCTCCCACTCTTGAGTCTCATCCCCATCTGCTCTGCTCTTCAGTTTCCTCCACATGACTTTTGCTGTCTCCCCAAAATAGCACACCTCTGCTTTGCACTTTCTGTTTTCTTTCCTGCAATGTTGTTCACCCAGATAACCAGCTGCAGGGCCCACACTCTCATGTTATTCAGGCCTTCATTGAAACCTCACTTTCTCTGTGAGCATTACCTCATTACCTTATTTCAAATGAAAACAACTTTTCCAACTCTCTGAATTTTGAGTTTTATTTTTCTTCATAAAGCTTACCGTCAACTAATTATCAGTTTTCATTGTTTCTACTGGGACATAAGTCTTACACAACATGAATTATTTAATCTGCTTTGTTAAGTATCTCAAATACCTAGAACTTTGCTTCAATGATGGAGTAAGTGAACGAATAAACAAATGAAACATATCTACAAATTTCCAAATAAAATGTTTTTAGGAGTTTTCTTTCTTTAAAACCCACCAGAAATTTCAGAAATAAACGTGACAATAGCAACATAACATGAAGTCAAAAATTGTAGCTGTTTATCTCTTTTGAAAATATATATACACACACACACACATATATACACACACCTATGTATATTAAACATGACTTTAATATGCATTTATTCCCCTCTTGGTACTATAATTATCTTACCTAGAAAGAAATCGTGATACGAAACACATTGCTTGACGTAATTGACAAGAAGAATAATTTGTTTCTTTACAATTCTTCCCATTAGAATGTTAGTGATGTTTGTTTTCACTAGTAAATGAAATTAACATTTTACTCCATTATCCACTGTGAAAACAATTATTTAAAAACTGTAAATTATACACAAATTTTGTAAGAAAACTGCAAAATATGAATGACAGTACCATGAACAGCAACTAGAGATTAGTGTCTCATCAGTTATAAGTCCATATGAGAGAACATGAACAAATATGAAGAAAATCATCTTTATCAATTACTACATTCAAATGAGAAATGAGGTAATAGTATGTTTTGCTATACAGATGGGAGAATGTTTTATGTCAATTACTTTCCAAAAAAAAAAAAATACAGAAATAAACCTACTAAGGTAATTTTAGTAATTTATCCCCCTCCCACACACTCAAACACGTACATTTCTCGAATTCAGATTTCTATCCTTGATGAAATAGATGCTTTAATAATTACCCCTACTGCTATCTTTTGAATAAATGACAGTATTGTTTGTTTTCCCCCCCGTTTTTTTCCCTGTAAAATTACATTCGGGTATATGAAAGATTCTAGTCCCTGTGTTAAAGGGAACCCATTAAAGTTATTTGCCAAGGATATCAAGTGATATAAACTTGACTTACATTTCAGAATAATGACAGGATAACAAACCACTTGAGTTTTAATTTCACGTTAATAGTGTAGGGTTATGACTATTAAGACAATCTATCAGGCACTTAATAGAAACAGTAAATGTTACTGTTGGAAGAAAACATAATGTTAATTTAAATGCTGCATAATTGAAAGGGTAAAGCATGTGGAATGAAGAGATTTAAATGAAGCTCCGGTTTCAACCCCATTTTAGTTGGGTGTCTGCAGAGAAGTCATTTAATGATGGTCAAATCACTAGCAGAAAGTTATAATAATTTCTGGTCTACCTAACTCCCAGAGGTGTTTATAGGGTCAAATCAATTGCTCTGAGTAAACAATTTTAGGTAAAACACTGAACAGATAAGGAACCTTCATCTTATATAGATTGAGAGCAAATATATAATTAGTGGCATGTCTGTTGATTCCCAGTCTAGAGAGCTTGAGTATGAAAAGTGCCATCACGGTCAAGAGAATCAAGAACCTGTCACCAATTATGCATTTATCCTTTTATGATACAGATATGCAAAATAGAAATGTTGGCTTAGTCAGATTATCTGAGAGTGACTCCAAGTGTGAGCCCTGGACCAGCAACAACAGCATACTCTAAGATCTTGTTAGAAATGCAACTTATTTGGTCCCAACCCAAACCTACTGAATCAAAAACTCTGCATATATGGCCCAGAATTTTGTGTTTCTAAATTTGTCCTTTAATTCCTGCAGATGGTTCTGATGCAACTTAAGAGTTGAGAATTACAGCCACTTTTGATAATGGTTTAATATCTCTACTGTGGAAAGAGATGGCAGAGTTCACTTAGGTAACTTTGCCGATAAGAAAAGCTACATGGCCCTGAAGGGTTTGGTCACTTCTTAATTGTAAGCCCCATCTCACCGAGAGCCCCCTTGCTTTCAGAGGTTCTCTCACACTGTCTTTTCTTCAGTTCCTTGCATGTCATATAGCCTCAAGGCCTTTCTGGGGATATTTTTCTCCTTGCTCTTAAGCTTTCTTCTTTTTTTCCTAAATATCCTTCAACTCTTTAATTCAAGCATTGTTTCATCATGAAAATCTTTTCTAATCCCCAGATTAGATAATATCTCACCATAACTCTTATGACACTCTATTTTTTTCTTTATAGTATGTATCACAGTTTATAGAGATATATTTTTGCTATTATCTGATTAATGTGTTTCTCACCTACAAGAATGCATGCTGCATGTAATCAGAGCCTGTATTAGTCCATTCTCACACTGCTGTAAAGAACCACCCAAGATTGGGTAATTTATCAAGGAAAGAGGTTTAATTGGTTCCCAGTTCCATGTAGCTCAGGAGGCTTCAGGCAACTTACAATCATGGAGGAAGGGGAAGCTGACATATCCTTCTTCACAAGGGAGCAGGAGAGAGAAGTGCTGAGTGAAGGGGAAAGAGCCCCTTATGAAACCATCAGGTCTCCTGAGAACTCACTCACTATCATGAGAACAGCATGGGGGAAACTACCCCCATGATCCAATTACCTCCACCTGGTCCTGCCATTGACACATGGGAATTATGGGGATTACAATGGTAGGGACACAGAGCCAAACCATATCAGAGTCCATGTCTGCTTTACTTGCCATAAAATCCCAGTAGCAAGCTCAGTTTCTGCATATGGAAACTGACCAATAAATATTATGGAAGAAAATGATACTCAACTGTGCTTTTATAACTTCCTGAACTGCAGAAAATGGAAGGCCATAATAATAAAGTAGAGCAATGATATCTAATCCCATGAAGATCAGACTTATGATTTAGCACAATTGGCATCAAAAACTCAATATTAAACAGAGTTTCCGCAGATAAGTTACTATAGTATTGAATTATAATTTTCTAGGTTGGAAATTGTATTATTTATTTGACTTAAGGCAGTTCATTTAGGATAAAATAGCCTGCAAGTAACAACAATAATAAAACAACCATAAATGGCTTTTTGATTCGGAAACATTACCTTACCTAACAACAGCCAGGAGGCAGGGTGGTACTAGCGTTGGCTAACTATGCAGTTTAAGCACATTATCAAAGGCAAGGTTGGCTTTGTTGCTTTTTAATATTCTTGCTCAGTATTCCTCAGGGTATTGTGGATTTTCTTTAATATTGTATTCTCACTTTTATTTTTTTACAAATTGTCTATAGCTGTTTTACTGTAACATCCAACTTGAATCGTTTCCTCAGAGACCTCATAACTTGAAAAGTCCAAAGCCTCCCAAAGTGCTGGGATAACTGCTTACAGGCGTAAGCCACCACACCCAGCCCATATATCTGACCCTTTACAGAAAAAGTTTGTCAGCTCTGAGGCAAATTATGAAAAAATACTAAGATGACTTGGTTATTTATTACTAAATACCGTCTTTGTCACAGCTTGGTGCCTGTGTAAATGAAGACAGAGTTAGTGTGAATACTTTTATAATTAAGTGACCAGTCCTAAGGCAGTTTTGATATATGTGTCATTTCAACTGGGCTCCATAGTATTTTCCTCAATCCACCAGATCTGATCTAGCCACATGAGAGGAAGAAAGAAAGGAAGAGATCCAGATGGAAAGAAATGTTTATCCCAATATTTCTTCTAGCAAAATTTACCTTCTTCCTCTACAGTACAGTGATCTAATTGTATGTCTATGGGAACAACATATTGACCATGATTCATCTCTAAACTTCTCCATTGAGTGCACAATGGAATACTATTCAGCCCTTTAAAAAAGGAATTTGGTCATTTGCAACAATATGGATGGGATTGGGGAAAATTATGCTAAGGGAAATAAGCCAAGCACAGAAAGACAAATACCTCGTGTTCTCACTTATTTTTGTGAGATTTAGAACAATCAATCGAACTTGAAGAAGTAGACAGTAGAATGGTGGTTACCAGAGGCTGGTCTCAGAGGAGTAGAAGGGATGAGGAGATGATAGTAAAAGAAAATAAAGTCTCAATTAGACAACAAGAATAAGGGTGTTTTTTTTTCTTTTAGATATATTGCATGGCATGGTGAATATAGAAAACATATATTTCAAAAAAAATTTGTTTTCACTGCAAAAATAGTATTTGAGGTGATGGAAATGTTAATTAGCTTGATTTACTTATTTCCACATTGTATTCATGAGTTATAACATCACTTTGACCCCATAAAATTATAAAACTATAATTATCAATTTACAAGTAATAAACTTTTTTTCAACATTGAATGCAGACCATGAAGGAAGAATGTATGGTACTCAATAACTCTTAAGGAGTTGGAGGATATGAATGATTCTATCTTTGTGTATATTGTGTGTATTTATTTCCCCTGGTATTTATCATCAGCTGTTCAGACCTTGGGGGAAAAGCTGAAGTGTGTACAAATTAAGCAGTGCTTCAAGACAGAAGATTCTGAAAAGCAGCCCTTTTTTTCATTTGTTTATTGTAATATAAAACCTCTACTGCTGTTTTCCCCCACTGAATAGTAAGTATTGGATTACCAGGAATAATGGACAAATTAGATATGGACAAAATATATGCTTATTTAGTGTAGTTAAGTGCTGTCTTCACTTAAAACTAAAATCTGCATGAAAACTGTAACATAAAATCAATTATTTGGATGTCTGGACTAAACCATTGCAGAATACTTATAATCATTTAGATGATTGAACATCTAAATGTTTATTTTAGACTATAAATAGATAGCCACATTTACCCACATTTACTCTTACAACAACTCTTTATAGAATTTCATTTCTTTGTCAAATAATTTCATATATACTTTTATTTCTTTTTTTAAAAGATGGAGTCTCACTCCATCACCCAGCCTGGAGTATAGTGGCATGATCTCGGCTCACTGTAAACTCCGACTCCTGAATTCAAGTGATTCTCCTGCCTCAGCCTCCGGAGTAGCTGGGATTACAGGCACATGCCACCATGCCCGGATGATTTTTTTGTATTTTTAGTAAAGACGGGGTTTTACCATGTTGGCCAGGCTGGTCTCAAACTCCTGACCTCAGGTGATCCATCAGGCTCAGTCTCCCAAAGTGCTCGGATTACAGATGTAAGCCATGCACCCAACCCATATATGCTTTTTAAATTTCATTTAACAACAGCACTATACAGGTAAAGACACTGAAGCTAAATAATCATAAAGCTAATGAGATTTATCATGGAGAGTCTAACAAATCATCTACATGTAATATCTGCAGTGTTTTACTTTTTTCAGTTGCTTATGAGTAGATTTCTTATACAGTCATCCCTTGGTATCCATGGGGTATTGGTTTCAGCACCTCCCACAGATATGAAAATCCAAAGATGCTTCAGTCTCTTACATAAAATGACAAGGTGTTTGGATCCAACCTACACACATCCTTTCGTACAGCTTAAATAATCTCTAGATTACTTATAATAACACAATTGTGTTCTTTGTAGGTTCTGGATATTAGCCCTTTGTCACATGAGTAGATTGCAAAAATTTTCTCCCATTCTGTAGGTTGCCTGTTCACTCTGATGGTAGTTTCTTTGCTGTGCAGAAGCTCTTTCGTTTAATTAGATCCCATTTGTCAATTTTGGCTTTTGTTGCCATTGCTTTTGGTGTTTTAGACATGAAGTCCTTGCCCATGCCTGTGTCCTGAATGGTATTACCTAGGTATTCTTCTAGGGTTTTTATGGGTTTAGGTCTAACATTTAAGTCTCTAATCCATCTTGAATTAATTTTTGTGTAAGATGTAAGGAGGGGATTCAATTTCAGCCTTCTACTTATGGCTAACCAGTTTTCCCAGCACAGTTTATTAAATAGGGAATCCTTTCCCCATTTCTTATTTTTGTCAGGTTTGTCACTCATAGGTGGGAATTGAACAGTGAGAACACTTGGACACAGGAAGGGGAACATCACACACTGGGGCCTGTTGTGAGGTGGGGGGAGGGGGGAGGGATAACAGGAGATATACCTAATGTAAATGATGATTAATGGGTGCAGCACACCAACATGGCACATGTATACGTATGTAACAAATCTGCATGTTGTTCACATGTACCCTAGAACATAAAGTATAATAAAAAAAAAAGAATCCACCCTGTATCATGTCATTTCATAAACACTGAATAACAAATGAGACCAATTCATTTTAATGAAAATCAAAATAGTGGTTATCTTTGTAGTTGTAATAATTGAGGGGGTACTAGGGAGTTTTCTGTGGTGTTAGAAATGGCTACGTCTCAATCAGAGGGTGTTCATTTTATACAGAGTCAATTTGGCTGAACACTCATGATTTGTGTATGTGGGTATGCATGTTGTAGTGTAATAAAATCTGTGTAGAGTTAAAAAAAAAATTGCTGTGTAAAGTTGTTACATCGTATTTTTAAAATTTGTGTTTTTGTTTTATTTTGTATTTTTTACAAATATTTTTGATCCATGATTGCTGAACTCATAGATGCAGAGCCCACAGATGTGGAGTGCTAAATGTTCTCAAGTTGAAAATCTGAATTGCACATATACACACATATACACACACACAAATAGGTATCTACTTGCTTTGTGAGCAGGAACACTTTTTTATTCACTTTTTTAAAAGTTCACAATTGAAGCGTAGTGCTGAGTGCTTAACTACTTAATAAGACGTGTCTTTCTCATGACTTGGTGTGTTTATTCAACAAACATTCATCCAAGTCTGAATCTCAACTATATTTCAGTAATCCACAAATACCTGTTTTCACCCAGGCTTCTTCCATGAATGAGTTCAACACTTATATCTACAATTGTATGTTAAACAGCATAATGTAAATATTTTACAGAATACCAACTATAAGTTTTAAACTTTTAAACCAAACTCATACTTTCCCTGTGAATTTGTCTAGTTCTCCTGTCTTCTCTACCGCAGTAAACTGAACAGCCAGCTTTCCCTGCCATGATCCTATGAGGCCTCTTCACCTTATCACATTTGTCAATTTGGTCATTTTGTTGTTTCTCAATCATATTTCATAGTTTTACTCCAATTATCAAGTTTTAAGTCATTTTCTATCATTTCTCACTCATATTTTCTGAAATTGGTATTTAGTTGCAATTTCTGTTGCCAGTCTTGCATTCTGTGTCCCTCATTGCTGCCTTTTACTGGTTGATTAAAGGACACATTTAACCACATTATTCTCTCATAAACTACACCCATTGCCTTTAAACCTTTTATTCCTGCCTTTCCAGACGCCTCTCCATTCATTCCTAATATACCTTGAACTGCAGTTATCTTCAGTGACTATAGTTCTTGGTATATACCATGTGCTCCCATCCACATGTGCCTTTGCTTAACCTCTGCCTTTTCTATCCTCCTTTCCCAGCCTTCATATCATTGCATTCACTGCTTGAATATTTTTATTTTTCCTTAAGAGTCATCTCAAATATCATCTTCTCTGGTATCAGTTTCCTGATCTTCCAAGGACATGTTATATCCTTTCCCATGTAGGAACACTCATTGAATACTTATATTTTCTGGATTGATACTTGATAATTTAGCATCTGAAGGATTTCCTTTTTTAATGTGTTTCATCATTGCAAGAGACAAGCCAGGAATTTATTTCCCTGACTTTTCTCCCTGTAATGGTTCTGGCTTTGAGTTGTTCCAGTAAGAGACACTCTAGAAATTTAGAAGGTAGAAGAGAAGGAATAGCCATTATTCTCTTAGCACAGGTATAGTTTGATGTGTGGGGCACACAGACAATTCAGTGGCTTCCCAATGAGCTTCTGAGAACCACTCACTTTGCTCCTGCAGAGTTTTGACAGGAGTTTCTCAGAGAGTCCTGAGAATTATAGCAGCTTTGTTGTGAACTTTTGAGAATGACCTGCTTCAGTGCTTCAAGATGAGGTCTTTAGTGACGTTTATACGGTTTCGCTTTGATGACTTCATTCTGTGTCAGCGAATCTGGAACTATGTTTCACAGAATTTTCTCTCTTATTTGCTTCTGGGATGAGATTGACCTCAAGAGAAATTCAGGGAGATTTGTAGGTGAAAGTGAAGCAGCTTCCACAGGAATGGATACTACGTCAGTATTGGTTTAGGCACTGTTTAAATTTGCATGGTGATGGATCCTTCTTTCTACTTTGTGGGCATGAAGCAGCAGCACGGTCTGTACCTCCTTCGTCTTCTTCAGTATCTCCTTCTTTAGCTTTTCTGACTCCCGAGACGGGTGAACATTTAGGTGACCACCTTTGATTTCAGGTTGTTCATATCACAGAAGGTGAGGTTAGACATCATGAGATGCTCAAATGTGTTTCAGCTCATTCTCACAGGTTACAGTCCTCATGGATTTCAATTTGTCCTTGCTTTCTTCCACTCTGCATTTCCCTTCCCTTCCTGACTGCCTGCCTTTCTGACTTCAGGCTAGCACTTGACAGAGAAACAGTAGTTGGACATAAACTTGTTAACCAACTCCCACATTGTGTAAGGTCAAAATCCTATACTAGGGATATTAAATTCCACATCATTTCTAGTCATTCTGCTTCTTTAACCCAACCTTGACTCATGAAGTCCCTGATCTTCAATGGAGATGTCTTTCACCTCAATCCTCTCAGCTCTTCCAGTAGTCACACATGCCCAGAATTCCTGTATAAAACCCTTTATACCTTGAATCCATGGAATCACTATCTTTCAACATTTTTTTTCTCTAAGTAGGATTAACATACCAGGTTCATGAATATATGAGTTAGTGGATTCTTGAGACTCGATGAGATTAGAATTTTGGTCACATGCAGTTCAAAAGGAATTGACTAATTCAAATACTTTCTGGTTATACTTCCCTGTTGTCAAAATTGGAGCTAAAACTTGTTTACATTTCTATCTTTAGTGTCTAATGTAATGCCGTAAACATGCTTTAAAAATGAAATAATAAACTGCTAGCCTATAAATAACATAAAACAATTGCTCACTTATAATAGAGAACATTTTTAAAAAAGCAAAGCTCTTTCTGCTCACAAAAAAAATGTTAGCGTCTGAGGAGAACAAGTCCACAGAATGAAGAAGGCACAGTAATTACAATTCGTTAAACATATACAATTAGGTAAAAAATATTGTATGTCATCTATCAAACCTGCTACAGGGAAGATTATAGAATTGGGTTTGGATAAAAGTAGAAAAAAATAAACATTACAAATTATATAAAAATAGAATTGTGCTATCCAAATTTGGCAAACCTCCAATTAATAACTAGCTCAACCTATGTCCGTGTGGAATTTTAATGTTCATTTTATTGAATTTTAAAGATGGAGTAAAAATCAATAGAGACAGAATCTGGTAGATTATAAAGAAAGAGAAACAACTTTAATGCACTAGTAAGTAGTGTAGAGGTTAAGTGAAAAAATATTGGGTTGACACAGGAGATGTACAAAGAATACACCCAAATCCATCTTAAATGTATATGTCTAATTTATTTTCTATTTGGACTCAAATCCCTCCTCATAAGTCAGTCCCTTCCCCTCTTCCATCCTCTCTACTTCATTGGTTCTGCAGCTCTGTTTGTACCTATGCTGACCACAGTGATTCACAGCTACTCAGGCTATGCATGTCACATCCAGCACTCCAAATACTGGTTGTTAGCAAGCAGCAGAGTGGGTGAAAATGGAGTAAGCTTACCCCTCAGGGCTTCCCCCAAGCTGGTTATCAAATTAATCATCTCAGCAAAGCAGGTATTTACCTCAAAGCATTACATATATTGCCATTTCTGTTAAACTGCATGAATTATGGAAAAAATAGGATATAATTAGAATATATTCTACTTGGGTCAATAAACTACATCAATTTTAGTCCATTATCAACTCATAATTTTGATTGGATAGATCAAATGGATGAGGAAGATTAATGTTCTTCTCTGATCCTCAGCTATATTGCAGCGGGATAATTAAGGAATCAGAGACCCAGGGGTTGAGGAGGAATTATTTAATTATTTAGGTGCACTGACCCAGTTGGATTACCATCCAAAGGACTGAGCCCCAAACAAAGAGTCAAGCTACCTTTTAAGCATTCCGTGGGGTGGGAGGAGATTTGTGCAGGGGGAAGCATATTACAGAAGCGAGAAACAAAGACAGTTGTTCAATTAAGACAATCATTACCTTATTTCTTTTCAAGGAACAACACGTTTTACGACTTGAGGTTATCTGTTTAGTGATCTTGCACCCGCACGGCTAGAGAAACAGAGTGTTCACAATGCTGGAAAAGGAAGAGATAAGGCTTACTAACTGCAGAAAAACAGCCAGTCAATTTTTAAAGGACTTCAGCTCTTTCTCTTCCTCAGGGGAATTGGTTTTTCTTACATACAACTGAGTTTTTGCTTACACATTCTTTAATTTCTTTTGATTCCTGTTCCAATATAATACATATATACACACATATATACATCTGTATACACACATATATATATGAGGCTCTGTCTCATATATGCATATATATATATTTTTGAGATAGAGTGTCACTCTGTCACCCAGGCTGGAGTGCCTGGTGCAATCTCAGCTCACTGCAACTTCCGCCTCCCGGGTTTAAGCAATTCTCCTGCCTCAGCCTCAGTACCCATTTCCAAAGATCATAGCACATATACACATAAATCAGACATATGTGACATTTCCTTCTCTTGTTAATATGCATGCTAAGTAATATGAAAAGGCGAAACAACTCATCTCACACCCAAAGGTTATTTGTGTATATATAATTATATAAATGATTCCATTAAAAATCAATAATATAATCCACTCAATTCCCCAAATTATGAATTTTTTCCAAGAACCCACACTTGTGGATATTTTATATACAACACAAAATAGCTACAATAAAGAAAAAACATTTAAACAAGTGTGCTATTTCCCTGGGAACTATTTCGTTGTAAATATTCCTCTAAAGTTTATAGCCATTTATCTGCTACCACAGCGGCCTGAAAACCAAGTGAGAATTTTCAATATTCTGTCCATACTTTTGCATCCTGAAGGAAATATATGTAAAACTAACTGATTTGTTCTGATTCCACTGAGATATTTAGTGCATAAACGCATATAATTTATGTGTGTGTGTTTTCTTAGATGTGTACATAAAGTCCCATGAGAAAGTCTCAATAAGTTTAGTTGTAGCAAACATTCCTTAGACTTTAGTCATCATGATTTAAAATACATGAGACTTTACAAGTTAAACTTTAACAATACTCTGTATTTCATTGTCTATAACATATTCACTAAACCTCATGTTTAGTAACCCAACTTTTTCTCCCCAATGTACACATAGTCGTGTTGATTTTTAAACCAGTTCTCTTGGAAGAATGTGCTGATTTTAGCTTTTGTCATGAAACTACTTTTTCTTATCTTCTAAAGCATTGTGGTTATTGTTCTCAAGCCATTCGCAGCCATGTGACGATGTTATAGTTTATTTTTTTCTTGATACAATAAAATCAGCATCATGTCAATGGACACTATGCCATTTCAACAGAGTGCATTAGCTTGATGGCTTAAATAAGGAACAAAACCTCAATCATTTATCATATAACATTGTAAAGCTTTAAGCTTGCTAAATTTTAAAGCAAATTTTGTAGAGACTTCTAGAACAACCTCAATGAATTTGACAGGTGTTAGCTCATGAGAGCCAATCAGCTTTGTGTTTACAGATGGGAAAATTACATCTGGCTCCATAAATCTATCACACTGTCAGTCTCCTTAAAGCACTCCTACTATAATTTTTCTTTTCCTTCTCAACAAAATGCCTTTCTAATCCTATTTTTTTGTTTAGTGATTACATTCTCATAGTCCTATTCAGTGGTGTTAATTTCTCCCCCAAGGTTTAAGCTTATGCTATTTTTCCCACCACTCCATATTAGAATATATTTTACTCTCCTCTTCTTAAAGTTCACGTATCTTTCAATACTTAGGTTCAAATTCATTTGCCTTAAAAACGTGGCTCTGCTAGAAAGAAACATACAAGTCATGTTACCTTAGAAAAGAGAAAAAACATGTTCCCATTAGTTAAGCCTATGTATGCATACTTTCTTCCCTATTCGGCTACTACAAAGTATATAGGACTATAGTTAATGATAGCAAGTAGCTTGCAATAGGTGCTATTTATATGGTTGCTGGAAACTGAGATTTGTCTTTTTACTCAATTATATTGATTTCTTCTTGGATTGTCTTTTTATGTACAATATTGTATGGGTGGTGAAACTGGTTTTTAAATTATTATTTTCACTGACATTTTATTTAAATAGTAACATAATCAATTACCTTGCTTTCTTCCAGGAAACTGAATGCAACATAAACAAGAATAGCTACACCTATAAATATGGAATATGTTGACCTAGCCTGCATCTTTTTAAAACATATTATGCAATGATTTGTATGCCTTTTTCTAAATTTTTAAACAAAGAACAAGAATATAGATTTAGCAATCACATAAAGGATGAGTTATATTAAATTTATGTATAAATATTGTGCTGTTAAATGTCACTTAAATTTTAAAATGGGAAGTTAAAATTAAAAAGGAAATAAAGATCTTAGGTATTGTGAATGTGGAAACCTCTGTAGTCACTTTTATCAAATTCTTCCTCTTTTTTCTTTTACTGAAAATACCAAGAATAATACCTATCACAAATTAGCTACGTCTGTACAATAATTTTACGTCATTTCCTTTTATTGTTGCCTATTTCACCCTTAAAGTTGGAAATGAGTTGTAGCTGTTGGATTAATAATGATGGGGGGTGGTGGGTTCTGTTCCCTCTTTCCTCTATTTTTTCATTATAGCATGAGCTACCTTTATCATTATTTACCTAAATATTCTTGTCTTCTGTCTCCACATATGATCACTATTCTTTATCTTTTTGTGTTGATGTTGTACAATTTTGTCCTTTTTATACTTTCATATCTAGTCTTAACCAAATGTGACTTTCCCTCTTAATTTATTTCTTTTATTCCTCTTCTTTCCCTTTTGCATTGTACATAGGAAAAAAAAGTTTCTGGTCTATGAGTCTCATGTTAATAAATGAGTGAAAGATTTGAGATGGTGATTAAGATTAAAGGAGAAATATGGTCATGTGGGGTTCTGAGAGTCATATCTAGTGAAACACATGTTATATATAATGTGTATGAGTATATGTTACATATAATGTATTTGTATATGTTATTTAAAGCATGTGTGCATGTGCATATGTTATATAAAACATATAAACTCTCCTGTGGGGAGAGATCTATCTGGCATTTTATTAAACAATGTATATATATGCATATATATAATATACATACATATGTACCTATAAATACATATATACATATGTGTGTATGTGTGTAAGTAGGTAGGTATGTAGATAGACAGAGAGAGAGAGAGAGAGAGAGAGAGAGAGATCGATCGATCTCCCTACAGGAGAGCTTCTTCAAACAAAGTAACATTAAACAATGGTGTGTGAACAGTGCTTATGGTAAGAAAATCTATAGAGAAATGAAGAGAAAAGTAGTCAACATTTGTTGTGTGTTTTATTTATTAGGTACTTTCTAAGAAACTAGAGGATACAGATATATACAATGTAAGATTCTGCAACTCAAAATCTACGCTCACTTTTATTCTGTTACCAATACTTCATCTATACAACATCATTCTAATAACCCTAGGTATCTTCTTTCTTGTCTTCTCTCTATATATATTGATCTCTCTCTTTTCAGTTCTCTCTATATACACATCTTGACTCGTGGTATTTACACACAGACACACACACACACACACATTAATCATACATTCTCTTAAACTCTTGCTACCAAAACTCTTAACTCATTTTGATCCATAATAATCCTCTTTCTCATTTCTCCTCTTCAGTTAAGTAAATAAACTTGGCATTCTCTTATCTATGGATGTCTCTATGTGATTTGGCTCCTATACTCTATCATCTTTTTAAAAACTTGGTAATATCAATTATGCTTGCTTGCTTCTTAATATTTAAGATCTCTTTAAAAAACATTAAAATTACCATAAAAAATAATGCTCTCTGATATTACATTTTAAAAAGTCTAAACTTCCCTGGACCTCATATTCTTCTGAAATTCTCTCTCCTTTTGACAGCCAAACTATTATGAAGGTTATTAATGCCTGTCATCCCCACTTCCTTGTTTGAAAGACTCTCCTCACTCCACTCCTATCTGGCTTCTGCCCTATGTCTCATTCCAAATATTGCCTATTCAGAACTCAATGCCTTCACTGTCCTTGAAGTCAATAATTATTTTTTTATCTCCCATAGGACTCCTACCCTAATTCTCCTCTTTGAGTTCAGAAGCATAATCTCAGAGGCTTACTTGATTTTTCTTTTAAATATCTTAAGACAACTCTTTATTATTATGTCCAAAAAGAAACTTATCATCTTTCTGCTCCAAATCTTCCTGCTCCTAAAAGAGATACAAATGAATAAGCTTGGGTGTTCAAGGAGTAGACAGTCCAGTGTTAGAAACTCACAAAAAATAAATGCCAAATTACTATGTAATATGTGCTATTATAATGATGATCGGGACGAAAATATATATATATAATTCAAAAGAGAAAAAAATGCCAAAACTATAATCAAGCTAAGATGATAATATCTTTTTATACCTAGAAGGTTGGCAACAATTCAGCAGTATGACTATATCAATCATTAAGTGTTGTGAGAATTTAGGGGAAAATACCAAAAGCAGGATACTTAATAAATGCTACAAGAATAGGGATTTTAGGACCTCCTGACAGGATGAGACAGCACTGTGACTGAGTTTTGCTTAAAAAGCAGGTCTAATTGACATGATTAAGAAGGGAGAATAAATATTATTAGGAAAGGCAGAGGGATATAAAAGGGATACACATAGAAGTGTTCAGAAAAACTGAAAGTGGAGGAGACTAAAGAAGAAAAACCACAAAGGCATAAAGAAATAATTTAATGTCGGTCCTGCTCAAGAAATTGAAGAGGTATTATTTCATTTGACATTTCATTATGTATAATCTGAGTTAGAAAAATAATGCAAATGTGTTCAACTTAACTCCACTCTTCAAATTCAGTTCATGCTTGTTTGCACATTTTGTTAGATATTCAATACATTCAAGAGATCCATACTGTAGGTAATTTTTTTCTATATTTTATGTTTATAAGTCCAAAGTTAAATTTATATGTTTAATTTTTCATAATTTGAATTATGGCAGCCCTCTGACCATATTGGTCTGAAAGGAGTAAAATCTTGAAAAAAGTCACAGAAGGGTTTTTACTTTCTATTTAATTCACAGTTACAATTTTTTTCAGTATTCTAATTCATACAAACTATTATTTTCTTTCCTTTAAATATCTGAAGGCAGAAAGTAAGAAAAAGAATAAAAATGAGACATGATTGGCTATGGGTTGGTAGCTGTTGAAGTTAGGTGATATGTGTGTGGAAGTTCATTATCCTATTCTGTCTACTATTACATATGTTTGAAATTCACCATAATAAAATGTTAAAAAAAAATAGACAAATCTCAGGCTCTGTAATCAGACAGCTATAGTTGAATTCTAACCCTTTCATCTCTGTTATTTCAAAGTGTGGTTCTTTCATTTGTGCTTTCCAAGTCTCTAAAGCAGATCTATCATTGAAGTTTCACTTCCAGAAGGCAAGTCAGGAATTATTATTACTGCTCAGTTAGGTCGATCACAAGAACCTCGTGTTGGCATGGATGACATTGGCAAATTTATCAGAGTTCTGAGTGTGGTCCTCAGACTCAAAGGTTTAGAAATCTCGTCTTGTTTTTCCTTGTAAAAGTGACATGTCTTTCAGGGGAAAAGTTATATTACACAAGCCACATAGTCTTCCCTTGTAGGTGGCTTTAAGTTAAAAGTCAAATCATTATTGTTATTATTTTCAAACATATGTAGAGTTCTTGCTATGTGTCAGACACTCTTCAAAGCGCTTTATAAATATCCCATTTTGTCCTTGTAACAATATCTTTACAGATGAGGAATAGCTGAAACAGAGACACCAGATTATTTTCCAAAATTCATATATCTCAGAGTACCAGAGCGTGGATTTGAATCCAGCCAACCTGAATTTAAATCTGTGCTCTTAACCATGTAACATTTGGTATTCATCAAGAAAGAGCTAAATGAGTCAACACAATTACAATAAGAGTTCTCAAACTCTTGTTGAAGATACCCAGAACAATAATATTCAAAATTTAACAGCCGTAGGTTCTATCTTCTCTGCAAAAGCTGAGATGAATGCTTCTAAAAGAAGCCTCTCTAACATTTGTTTTCTATTTCTTGGAAGCTGCCCAACTCTAATTGTGGTATGTATTATTACAAGACACTTCAGTGTCTTCATTCTAAACTTTCTCTCTCTGACTCAAGGGCCATTTTACTTTTTGATGACAAATTTGTGTAGCTTTGAATTTGTCTCTTAGTTTGTGTTTTATAGGAAACTTCAAGTTACTATAGTCAATTTCAACTAAAAACACTGAGGTCCAAATAGGTTAAATAACTCACTTTATGGCAACGCTGGGAGAGCTAATGATTCGATTCCTAAAGGAGAGCAATTTACATATTATCTTAACAGTCCTAAATTAAACAGTATGTCAACATCAAATAAGGTGGTATAGGAGAAGTTTTTAAGAGATACCACACTTTACCAACTTTTAAACTTATACCAAATATATGGTGTGTGTTTTTCTGTCAGTATCGAACAAAGAGTCATTTCCAATTCTATTTTGTTTATGTAAGTCATGACCCTGATTGAATTCTATTTTATTAAATGGAATTTTGGAAGACTATCCTTTTCTGAGTGTGCATTCTTGAGGTCTTTGTTGAAAATCACTTGGCTATAAATGCATAGATTTCTTTCTGAGTTCTCTATTCTGTTATATTAGTCTATATGCCTGTTTTTATGCAAGTAACATCCTGTTTTGGTTGCTATAGCTTTGTAGAATATTTTGAAGTGAGATAGTGTGATACCTCCAGATTTACTGTTATTGCTTAAGATTTTTTTTTTTTTGCTATCCATTGTCTTTTTCCTTTCCATATGAATTTTGAATTTTTTTCTATCTCTGAAAAATGTAATTGGCATTTTGATAGAAATTGCATTGAATCTATAGATTGTTTTCAGTAATGCAGACATTTTAACATTACTTTTTCTAATTTGTGAAGAGAGTATCTCTTTTCATTTATTTGTTTCCTTTTCAATTTCCTTCACTATTATTGTATACTTTTCATTGTAGAGACCTGTTATATTCTTGGTTAAGTTTATTCCTGGGTATATATTTTTGTAGCTATTATAAATGAAATTACTTTCTTGATTTCTTTTTCATATAATTCACTATTGGTGTATAGAAATGCTATTGACTTAATATGTTGGTTTTGTATCCTGAAACTTAACTAAATTTGTTTATTCTAATAGTTTTTTTGCTGGAATTTTTAGGGTGTCCTATATGCACAATCATGTCATATGCAAACAGGGACAACTTCCTCCTTTCCAATTTCTGTGCATTTTTTTTCTTTATTTTGCCAGGTTACTCTGGTTAAGGCCTCTAATACTGTGTTGAATAAAGATAATGAAAATGGGCATCTTTGTCCTGTTCTAGAAAAATTTTTCAACTTTTACCCATTCAGAGAGCTGTGGATTGTCATATATAGCTTTTATTGTGCTGACGTATGTTCCTTCTATACCCACTTTGTTGAGGGTTTTTAATCACAAAGAGATATGAAATTTTACCAAATGTGTTTTCAGCATCCATTTAAATAATCATGTAATTTTTTACCTCGATTCTGTTAATGTAGTAAATGACACTGGGAAAACTGTATATCCACATACAGAAAAATTAAATTAGATCCCTATCTCTCGTTATATAAAAAATCAACTTTAAATAGACCAACAACTTAAATGTAAGACTAAAAAGTATAAAATGATTTTAAAAAACGGAGGCAATTATTCACAAACTGGAGTGGGTGAAGAATTTTTGAGTAAGACTCAAAGAACAGACAACCAAAGCAAAAATAGACAAATGAGATTGTATCAAAAGGAAAAGCTTCTGCACAGCAAAGGAAACAATAAAGTGAAGAAACAACCTACAGAATGGGAGAAGGTATTTTCAAATTATGCATCTGACAAGGAGCTAATGTCTAGAAGATACAAGGAACTCAACTCAATAGCATACATACAAACAACAACAACAACAACAACAAAATCCAATTTAAAAATGGGTCAAGGACACAAATTGACTTTTCTCAAAAGAAGACATACAAATAGCCAACAGGTATATGAAAAAAATGTTTGTCACCACTAATCATAGGAGAAATGCAAATAAAAACTAAAATGAGATACCACCTATACCTCATTAGAATAGCTATTATCAAAAAGACAAAAATGTGATAAATGCTGATGAGGATGTGGAGAAGAGAGATTTTTATACACTGTTGGTGGGAATGTAAATTAGTATAACTATTGTGGCACCCAGTGTTGTTTCTTCAAAAAATTAAAAATATAAAAAAAAATTTAAAAATAGAATTACCATATGATCCCGCAATCCCATTACTAGGTTTCTATCCAAAAGAAAACAAATAAGTAGCAAAGACATGCATGTTCATGTTTATTGCAGAGCTGGTCACAAAAGCCAAGGTACAGAATCAACCTAAATGCCCACCTAATGAAGAATGGGTAAAGAAAATATGACTATATACATAATAGAATCCTATGTACCCATAAAACAGAATAAAATTCTGTCATTTGCAGCAACATGAATGAACCTGGAGAACATTAAGTGAAATAAGCCTTTGGCAAATAAGACAAATACCATGTGATCTCATTCATATGTGAAATCTAAAACAATTTGATTTCATGGAAGTAGAGTGTAGAATATTGGTTACCAGAGACTGGGGATATGAAGGAGAAGAAGGGGAATGGGAGAAGTTAGTCAATGGGTACAACGTTGCAGATAGTAAGAATATGCTTTAGTGTTCTTTGCCCACTAGGATGACTGTAGCAAATAACCACATGTAGTAAAAGCTGGAAGAAATTTTGAATGTTGTCATTAGAAAGAAATCATGTTAAAAGTAATGTATATGGTGGTTACCCTGATTTAATCATTACACTGTACATACACTGAGACATTACATTGCATATCAGAAATACATACAATTATTATGTGTCAATTATAAGTAAAAAATAAATTTAGAAATATCAGCAGACCTCTAGGATTTGCTATTTTTTTCTCAATGACAAAATATTTATCTTTGAATTCTCAATCAGCATAAAGGTATTGTCTCTATAATGTCTTCTATTATATTTCTATTTTGCTTCAGTCTGTATAGTTTGTTCAAAATTCAGGAGTCTTTGAACCCAATATTAATAATCTACATGGACAAATTTATTATTCTGAAGGGCATGAATCTAGTTTCTCTATATTACACAGAGATATTTTGCAACAACCTTTTACTGGAGTTTGTTTTTAACAGTATTCTATTTTGCATTTGTAAGAGTTTGGCTATAAATTAATTTCATAGTCAATTCAAATGTTAAGAAAATAATCAATTATGTAACTTCATTAACAAAGTCATCAATCTGCTCAAATACAAACAAGTTGTTCTGATACTCAATATTCTGTTATGTTAAAATGTTAAATTTTAGACTCTTATTCATAGAAATTCAGTCACTTCAGTAGATATACTTGGTATTGCAGATATTAAGGAGTAAGATGTAATTTATGAGAGAGTGTATCAACTGCCACTCCATCATAAAGTATTCTGTCACTGTTGATTTAGCTCTATTGATTGATAAATCATAAGGAAAGGCATTATCTCTTTTTATATTCCATGTTGAAATTCAAATTGGTTTTTTCTTCTAAATAATTATCAATTGCAGTAGATATAAATATACTAAAAACTGAGACAGGACAAAATATTCAGTATTTTAAAATTATTTTGAAATCAAACTATTGCTATAATCAGAAACTATAGTTGCATTTTTAAATAAAATAACTTTTCTGAATGACTTTCAGGAGATGCTAGCAAAACTTTTTCTCTGTTTATTATAAAAGCTGTTATATTAATATAGTCATAATAAATATTAGCATTTATTAATCTAATACTTCTAAGTATGATACGAGAATATAATTGAGACAAATACAAAATCTATAATGTAAAAAAGCGAAAATTATAATTGAATATTAATGCTCAATAAAAATTACATCCTAAGCAATATTTTTACAAGAGTAGCAATGATTGATAGAAAACATCATTCAGATTGGCACAAATAGAATAAAATATTTTTGAATCAGTAGAAACTTCTTTATTTTATGTAGTTTACTCTGAGAAGTATCATGTGAAATAATGCAATAATACATCTTTCCTTAGAAGTTTGAAAGAAAGACACTCAGTAATTTGAGTGACCTATTCTTGTTATATTTCCCTTCACCATCTGTTCTCTTTCATTTTTATTTATTTATTGACTTATTTATTTTTGATATGGAATCTTGCTCTGTCACCCAGGCTGGAGTGTAGTGGTACTATCTTGGCTTACTGCAAACTCCGCCTCCCTGGTTCAACCAATTCTCTTGCCTCAGCCTCCTGAGTAGCTGGGATCACAGGTGTGCGCCACCATGCTTGACTGATTTTTGTATTTTTAGTAGAGATGGGGTTTTGCCATGTTGGCCAGAGTGGTCTTGAACTCCTGACATCAGGTGATCCGCCCACCTCGGCCTCCCAAAGTGCTAGGATTATAGGCGTGAGTCACTGTGCCCGGCCTTGTCTTTTAGTTATAAATTTTAAGGTGAGAATATTTCACAGTTTAGTAAGAGAGAAAGGGAAGATGCAAATTACCATTATGAATACGTATGTGCTTGTAAGCCTGTATCTATAATGTTTCATCCATAAATATCTTTGCAGTCCTCAAAAATCATTTGTATTCACTATACATTCTGCCTTGATTTATTACATTTTTACTCTTTGAGTGTCCCTACAAAAGTATGGACTTAGTTTATACCAGTAAATGGTACTATTTAAAATATCCAACACATGTTCATTGTCCAAACTATAGAAAAGTAAAAATATATTTAGTTTCATGTTTCACAAATAGCTATTATTATTATTTTTCCAAGTGTGTGTATGTGTTGTGCAGTTGTGGGTAAGGTGGCTATGTCTGTGCATGTGAACAGAAAGTTGAGTTTACTTGAGAACAGTTCTTAACTGTACTCTCCTCTGAGTTTTATTGGGGGAGATGGATTGACAAATGCTTCAGACAATTATTGAAGAATAAACGTAGATTTTCTACACTGATATTAGTCCACTGCAGCGGGTAAAAAAGTGTTCAGTACGTCAATGGAAGTGGGAAAAGTAATTCTAACTTGTGAGGAATTCAACGAAGCTAAATGACAGAATCCAAACGAATGGAAGGAATGAAGTGAAGGAATAAAAGGCAGTATACAATTAGCAAAACCATAAATTGTCTAAGCTTAAAAATAGAAACATTAAAATATTTCATCTATCCTTCTCAGACCATCAAGATTCATTCCTCTAGGCCATATAAGAATTTCTGTTTGGTAGATGTTTTTGGATATTATTGTCCATCTGTTGAAGCATCTGTAATATTGACACCTAAATAACTTTTACCCCAAAACTTCTTTAAATCTGTGATTTCAGTGATTTCTGAGTGCCGTTACTAAGACAGCCTAGAATTCTTATGTGTGTGTATATATGTTATGTGCGTACATATGTGCACATATATGTTATATGCATACATACACATTTTAGCTATAAAAATATAGAAATAATGCTTACATAAATGCTAGCTTTGGTAAACTTGTGTTACCTTTTGATTTATAGTCTATTGCCTAAGATGGAGTTCTCCCAAGCCTCTTTATGTCAAGCGTTTTACCTGCAATATCTTAGCTATGCCCAAACATAATCTTGTCAATTACGTGTTGTTATTCTCATTTTGCAGATCAGAGAGGTTAGGTAATTGAATCCACACAGTGAACAAGTAGCAGAAACAGGATTAAAAAAACCATTTCTGTCTTCTTTTAGAATGTTGGGCTTAATACGTAGACACGTCTCTAATGAGAATTCCAAACTCCAGAGTATTCATTAGTGTTTATAATTTGAATCCTATGTGTCCTAAGCTTGACTGCCTTATTCCCATCACATAACTAATGAAAAACTGCTCTTTCTGCATTTGGTGGGAGATGTATGACAAGCACTGCAGAATTGTGCTTGAAACAAAAACAAATACACATTTTTATATTTCACAAAATCACTGTTTTCCTTATTCACTATTTTTTGTTCATTTGTTTCCATACACAATTAGAACAACCCAATACATTACTGCAGCACTGAAATGTAGAATATAAATTGCTGAGATTTTTACATTTTTGTCTTTATTTCTTGTTACTCTATCAGAATCAGAGAGGGCTATGTTGAATTTCCAACTTGGTTATATCCCAGGTAAAAAAAAAAAAAAAAAAAAAAAAAAAAAAAAAAAACCAAAAACAAACAAACAAAAAAAAGCCTTTCCTCCCCAGAAAATGTGTTTCTGAAAAAATAATTATAACTATTTCAAAATCAGAAACTATATTTTGTTACAATTAGTACAAATACAAATCTATAAGCATCACGTGAAATGCCCAATAGAAACTTTTTATATAAAGAAACAAGTGGCAAATTATTCTATAAAGAAGACTTACCAATCATTTTTAAGCTTGGATTTACATTTGAAGAGACTGTCATTAAAATATTGCAAACTGGTTTTGGCCAACTGTAATGTGAGCATCCTTTGGAAGGAGTGATAACTATTTTGAGGCTACAAAGCTAAATGAACACATGAGCCTTCCTTCCTCTTTCCCATATTATACATTTTGCCTCTGAGGCATGACTTTTTTGCCCTTCTTCATATAAGTTAAATGTAAGTTGCTTTGCAAATAAGGTATTGTGGCTTATTTTTCACAAAAATAAAATGACCTATGCTATATCTGTTCAAAGTATTCTATCTACAGGACCCTCCAGTGGTCTCTCATTTGCATTGCGATAAAATCCACTGGAGGATTTTATCTAGTGATATGACCAGGTGTTTGTTTTATCAAATATAGCACCTTCAGCACTATTACAAATTATTTAAATAGTAACATTTTAATATGGAGATTTCAAGTTATGTATTGTTGTCCCAATGAAAATTTCCCTTAACTCTTTTCTGAGTCATGAGCCCATTATACATACACTCACATAATACTATTTATTTTCCCCTTACAACACATTACATTATTTATAATTATAAATGTATTTTTTAGATTATTTGATTAATGCCTTGATTAACTTAGTTTCACAAAGATAGAGACCTTGTCTAATTGTTTTCTCCATTGAATTTCTAAAGTTCTGCCATGGAATATATTAAGTAGTTCATAAATAATATATTTAAAAAGCACACTGATAGGTGTGCAAATATAGAGATTCACCACAAAGTTAACATTAGACATCCTATGTAGTGTGAGTATAAATTATTTGATTTAATCTTAATTATACATGTTTTCTAATATCTATATTTTATAATGACAGTATTTTAAAAGCAAAACGATATAAATCTTTATGTCAATTAGTACCACATAGATACAATTCCAATTAGAATTCCTTGTTTAGGATATCACTTCTGCTTTCTTGTTTTTAAGATACAATTTCATTCCTTGGAACATGCCCCACCTGTAAACTGATATTTTAGAATCAAAATTTATTTCTTGTCTTGAAAACAAGACATTTAAAATTTGTCTTCTATATCGATGACTTGATTATGGTTATTTCACAAAGGCTGTATCAATCATTTATATTGATTTATTTAGGACCTGTAATGTTATTCAACTGGGTTCCAGAGTCATAAAGGTGGTAAAGACGTATTTCTTGCCATAGATAAGTGTTTAGAAAAGAAGTAATTGTAAAAGTCTCATTGAAGTAACTGCTTATAGAGCCTAATATTTGGTGTGATTTGAAGCCTGAGACAAAAGCTGTGAGCTATTCTAATGAGTATGTAAGGTATGGAATTAGTCTAATCACCTTCCAGAAAGATTTAAAATTCAGCAGAACCCTGGAGGAAGAGTAACCACTCGTCAAGAATTAAGTGAGAGAAGAATGAATTCCTGGCAAAGGAAATGGCACAGGCAGTGAAGTGGAGACGTGAAAGTGAATGCTGTCTTCAGGGAATAGTAACAAGAAAGGCAAGGCCAGTCTGTATGGCACTCAGAGGAAGTGTTAGGAGACAAATCTATGGAGTATTAGGAGCTAGATAATGAAGCAAATCTTACGCCTTGCTAAGAAACTTGGCTGGCTCATAAACAAGACATTATACTGTGTTAGAAAGCAGAATGGATTCCAAATATTGAAACCGTGAACTTCTCTATGTAGTTATCTCAAGAATATAATGGTATCATAAAGATATAGAATAAAGTCATCTGCTTTAGGGCCCGTTATTCACTCTGAGTCATTAATTTTGATGTGAAAACAAAAATTCACTAGTAAAACATGCTTTAGTAGCAATGATAATATGAAAAGACATTTTCCACATCATTCCTTGTGGAAAAATAGATGGCTTTTAATTCCCCCTTTTTAATAATATATGTTCATATGAATGAATGTTAGCCTATGTTGTCTCCCAGAAAATAAATTTGGATGTTTATTCAATGAACTTTCAAAGAAAAACTTCAGATATGGTAGGTAATATTTTACTATTTTCGGTTTCTATTTGTGAGCATTCATTATTAAACAATGATTTGAATTCCAGCTCTTCAGTCCATATTCTGTACTCTCTGTGTAATGTCCATTACTGTGAATTCCTCTCAGTCTCTATTTCCACCTGAGTAAAATGGCAATAATATCTGCCTGGCAACATTAAATATTGCTTCATTAAATGTATTTCATGAGTCATCAGTCTTATTCTCTTGATCAACCTTTATGCATACCTTACCTACAAAGAGTTGGGGTGTAGATGAGGTCTCTGGAGTGAGCAGGCTCTGGGTTACTCAGAAACTGAACCATACCCTTGAAGCACCATGTTACTCTATTGGTGTTTATTTGACTTGTGTAAGCTCAGAACACTTTTAAGGGAAAGAAAACAAGTATTGCCTTGTATTATTTTATTTTTATATTACTTGAACATACAAATGTAAACTTCTCATTATAACCTTTATACAACTAAAAATACAAGTAAAAACCTTAAATTTTAAATCACTAAGGATAATTCAATATAACTTAGGGAACCAAAATTTCTGCCTGAAAGGAGCTCAATAAAGTATTTTAAAAATACATACAAGAACATCAACCTGACTGTTGATACTCAGATTTTGTTGTGTTTGACATTCCTGTATAATCATTGGCCACCAAGTTACGGTTCAATTTTCCCACTGTTTTTCTCCCTATGATCCTATAGTTAAATATTTTTATAGTGCTTCTGCATGTCGTTTTGCATTAAACCAACTTAAGTATATTATGTCTACATTAAATCTATCCCTATTTTTATTAGTCAGTGATAAAGTAGTATTTTATGCATCAATATAACCTGAAATATAAGTGTAAATACCAATGTTGGAAATTGCCTAGAAGTGCTTATCAATATAGTTCATAGTCTAATAATTGCATTATGCTTTTATTAATATTCCATTTTAATATAATAGTATACAATTAAACATATGGATTATCCATGGACACTAAAAATATTTCAGATAGTCATGAAGGTTACAGAGAAATCTAGTGTAAGAAAGAGTGGTCTAAAACAACTAAGGTAATATGACGCTTAGGAATGAAAGGATTTTTGAGCAATATTTGATAGCTTCAAATGGTATTTTGCCCTTAGCAGCATCTTCATATTTTTTAATTTTTTATTTCAGTTTTTATTATGTATTATTCTTTAGATAGAGTCTCATCATTCACCTAGGCTGGAGTGAAATTTTTAAAATTTTAACTGATATATAACAGATGTACATATTTTGAGGGTAATTTGATACGTTCACATGATGTGTAATGATCAAATTAGCTTAATCAGGATACCCATCACCTTAAATATTTCTCTTTATGCTAGGAACATTTAAATTAGTCTCTTCTAGCTATTTTGAAAAGTACAATAGATTAATGCTAACTATAGTCACCCTACTGAACTATTGAACACTGGGTCTTATATCTTCTAACTGTATATTTGTACCCATTAATCAAACTCCCTTCATCTTTGCCTACCTCTTTTGGCCTGTGGTAACTACAAATCTAGTACCTTCATGGACTCCATCATTTTAACTCCCACTTACAAACGAGGACATGCAATATTTATCTTTCTGTGCTTGGCTTATTTTACTTAATTTCAGTTCTATTCATGTTGCTGTAAATGACAGAATTTTATTATTTTTATGTTGCATTATATACCATTGTGTAGTTCATATCACTTTTCTTTGTCCATTTAACCACTGATGGGCACTTAAGTTGATTCCATATTTTGTCTTATGAATAGTTCCGCAAAACACAGGGGAGTGTAGACAGCCCTTGGATATATTAATTTCGTTTTTTGGATATATGCCCACTAGTATAATTGCTAGATCATATGATAGTTACAATAAAAAACCCTCAATAAACTGGGTATAGAAGGAACATACCTCAAAAAAATAAAGTCACCTCAATAATGTTTCCTATAGTGGCTGTACTAATTTTCACTCCCACCGACAGAGTACAACAGTTCCTTTCTTCCACATCTTCACCAGCATTCATTATTCCCTGTCTTTTCAACAAAAGCCATATTAACTAGGGTGAGATAATATCTTATTGTGGTTTTGATTTGGAGTCATCTGATGATTAATGATGTTGAGCATTTTTTCATATACTTATTGACCATTTGTATGTCTTATTTTGAGAAATGTCCGTTTAGACTTTTGCTCATTTTTAAAAACAATTATTTGGTGTCTTTGCTATTGAGTTGTTTGAGTTCCTTTTGTATTCTGGCTATTAATCCCTTGATGATGGGGAGTTTTCAATTAGGTTATTTTATTCTGTAGGTTGTCTCTTTTCTTCATATCTTTTGCTGTGCAGAAACTTTTTCCTTTGAAGTAATCTCATTTGTCTATTTTTTGTTGCCTTTAGTTTTCTTGTATTAATTTCATAATTTCAGGCCTTAGATTTAAGTCTTTAATCTCTTTTGATTTTATTTTTGTATATGGGGAGAACAGGGATATAGTTTCATTCTTCTGCATATGGTTATCAATTTCCGCACCAGTATTTATTTAAAAGAAGGATACAAAATCAATGTGCAAAAATCACAAGCATTCTTATACACCAGTAACAGTTAGCCAAATCATGAATGAAGTCTCATTCACAATTGCTTCAAAGAGAATAAAATAACTAGGAATCCAACTTACAAGAGATGTGAAGGACCTCTTCAAGGAGAAGTACAAACCACTGCTCACTGAAATAAAAGAGGACACAAACAAATGGAAGAACATTCCATGCTCATGGATAAGAAGAATCAATATCGTGAAAATGGCCATACTACCCAAGGTAATTTATAGATTCAATGCCATCCCCATCAAGCTACCAATGACTTTCTTCACAGAATTGGAAAAATTACTTTAAAGTTCATATGGAACGAAAAAATAGATTATTCTTTATTAGTCTTCTTCAATAAACTATAAAACAACATCAATCTGTACCCATAGTTGGAAGAAGGGAAACAAATATGAGAGCAGTCATAAATGAAAGAATGGGAAAAAAATGAAGGTTTTTAAATTTAATTTTTACTTTAGATTCTGGGGTACATGTGCAGGTTTGTTACATGGGTGTATTATGTAATGCTGAGGTGTGGGAAATGAATGATTCTGCCACCCAGTTAGTGAGCATAGTAACTAAGTCATACCAGCCTTGTCCCACTTCCTCCATTCTGACTATGGTGGTCCCCAGTGTCTGTTGTTGCCATCTTTATGTCTATGAGTGCCCAATCTTTAGCTCCCACTTATAAGTGAGACCAGGCAGTATTTGTTTTTCTGTTCTTTATTAATTCATTTGGAATAATGGCCTCCAGTTGCATCTATATTGCTGTAAGCAACATAATTTGGTTCTTTTTAATGGTTTCCCAGTATTTCATAGTGTATACGTACCACATTTTCTTTATTCAATCCACCGTTGATGGGCAACTAGGTTAATTCCTTGTCTTTACTATTGTGAATAGTGCTGTGATGAACATGCGAGTACAGTTCAGTGTCTCTTTGGTAGAATGATTTATTTTATTTTGGATATGTATCTAGTAATTGTATTGCTGGGTCAAATGGTAGTTCGATTTTAAGTTGTTTGAGAAATTCCCAAACTAGTTTCTATAATGGCTGAACTACCTACATTGTAACCAGCAGTGTATAAGCATTCCCTTTTATCCGCAATTCCATCAACATTTTTTTTATTATACTTTAAGTTCAAGGGTACGTGTGCATAAAGTTCAGGTTTGTTATATATGTATAAATGTGCCATGTTGGTGTGCTGCACCCATTAACTCGTCATTTACATTAGGAATATCTCCTAATGCTATCCCTCCCTGCTTTCCCCACTCCATGACAGGCCCCAGTGTGGGATGTTCCCCTTCCTGTGTCCAAGTGTTCTCATTGTTGAATTCCCACCTATGAATGAGAACATGCGGTGTTTGGCTTTCTGTTCTTGCAATAGTTTGCTGAGAATGATGGTTTTCAGCTGCATCCATGTCCCTACAAAGGACATGAACTCATCCATTTTTAAGACTGCATACTATTCCATGGTGTATATGTGCCATGTTTTTTTAATCCAGTCTGTCACTGATGGACATTTGGGTTGGTTCCAAGTCTTTGCTATTGTGAATAGTGCCGCAATAAACATACGTGTGCATGTGTCTTTGTAGCAGCATGATTTATAATCCTTTGGGTATATCCCCAGTAATGGGATGGCTGGGTCAAATGGTATTTCTAATTCTAGATCCTTGAGGAATCACCACACTGTCTTCCACAATGGTTGAACTACTTTACAGTCCTACCAACAGTGTAAAAGTTTTCCTATTTCTCCATATCCTCTCCAGCACCTGTTGTTTCCTGACTTTTTAAATGATCACCATTCTAACTGGTGTGAGATGGTATCTCATTGTGGTTTTGATTTGCATTTCTCTGAAGATAAGCATTTTTTCATGTGTCTGTTGGCTACATAAATGTCTTCTTTTGAGAAGTGTCTGTTCATATCCTTTGCCCACTTTTTGATGGGGTTATTTGTTTTTTTCTTATAAATTTGTTTGAGTTCTTTGTAGGTTCTGGATATTAGCCCTTTGTCAGATGAGTAGATTGTAAAAATTTTCTCCCATTCTGTAGGTGGCCTGTTCGCTCTAGTGGTAGTTTCTTTTGCTGTGCAGAAGCTCTTCAGTTTAATTAGATCCCATTTGTCAATTTTGGCTTTTGCTGCCACTGCTTTTTGTATTTTAGACATGAAGTCCTTGCCCTTGCCTATGTGCTGAATGGTATTTCCTAGGGTTTTTTTTTTAGGGTTTTCATGGTTTTGGGACTAACATTTAAGTCTCTAATCCATCTTGAATTAATTTTTGTGTAAGGTGTAAGGAAGGAATCCAATTTCAGCTTTCTACATATGGCTAACCAGTTTTCCCTTCACCATTTATTAAATACGGAATCCTTTCCCCATTTCTTGTTTTTGTCAGGTTTTTCAAAGATCAGATGGTTGTAGATGTGTGGTGTTATCTCTGAGGATTCTGTTCTGTTCCATTGGTCTCTATCTCTGTTTTGGTACCAGTACCATGCTGTTTTGGTTACTGTAGCCTTGTAGTATAGTTTGAAGTCAAGTAGCGTGATGCCTCCAGATTTCTTCTTTCGACTTAGGATTGTCTTGGCAATGCGGGCCCTTTTTTGGTGCCATATGAACTTTAAAGTAGTTTTTTTCCAATTCTGTGAAGAAAGTCATTGGTTGTTTGATGGGGATGGCATTGAATCTGTAAATTACCTTGGGCAGTATGGCCATTTTCATGATACTGATTCTTCCTATCCATGAGCATGGAATATTCTTCCATTTGTTTGTGTCCTCTTTTATTTTCTTCTGCAGTGGTTTGTAGTTCTCGTTGAACAGGTCCTTCACATCCCTTGTAAGTTGGATTCCTAGGTATTTTATTCTATTTGAAGCAACTGTGAAGGGAAGTTCACTCATGATTTGGCTCTCTGTTTGTCTGTTAATTGTGTATAAGAATGCTTGTGATTTTTGCACATTGATTTTGTATCCTGAGACTTTCCTGAAATTGCTTATCAGCTTAAGGAGATTTGGGCTGAGACGATGAGGTTTTCTAAATATACAATCATGTCATCTGCAAATAGAGACAATTTGACGTCCTCTTTTCCTAATTGAATACACTTTATTTCTTTCTCCTGCCTGATTGCCCTGGCCAGAGCTTCCAACACTATGTTGAATAGGAGTGGTGAGAGAGGGCATTTATTTAGTTAGTTTTTAGTAATAGCCATTCTGAGTGGTGTGAAGTGTTTTGGCATTACATTTCTCTGACGATTTCTGATGTAGATGATTTTTTTCATGTTTGTCAGCCACTTGTATGTCTTCTTTTGAGAAGTATTCGTTATGCCTTTTGTCTGTTTTTTACTGGGATTAGTGTTTTTAGTTTTTGCTTGTTGATTTGAATTTCTTATAGATATAGACCTTTTTTGGATTCTTAGTTTGCAAATATTTTCTTCCAATCTCTAGATGGCCTGTTTACACTGTTGGTAGTTTCTTTGGCTGTGCAGAAGCTCTTTAATTTAATTAGATCCCCCTTGTTAATTTTTGTTTTTGTTGCAATAGTTTTTGAAGACTTAGTTATTAATTACTTTTCAAGGCTTATGTCCACAATGGTATTTCCTATATTTTCTTCTAGGATTCTTATAGTTTGAGGTCTTACATTTAAATCTTTAATCCATCTTTATTTAATTTTTGTATATGGTGAAAGGTAGTCATCCAGTTTCATATTTTTGCATATGTTTAGCCTGCTATCCCAGAGTAATGTATTGGATAGGGAGTCTTTTCTGCATTGCTTTTTTTTGTTGAGTTCAGATCAATGGCTAAATCTCAGATGGCTAGAAATATGAAGCTTTTTTTCTGGGTTCTTCATTCTGTTCTGTTAGTTTATGTGTCTGTTTTTGTACCAGCACTGTACTGTTTAGGTTACCATAGACTTATGGTGTGGCTTGAAGTTGGGTAATGTGATGCCTCTGGCTTTCTTCTCTTTGCTTAGGATTCCTTTTGTCATTTGAGATTTTATAGTCCCATATTAATTTTAGAATTTTTTTATAATTCTATTAAATAATAACATTGATAGTTTGATACAAATAGTGCTAAATTTGTAGATTGCTTTGGGCAGTGTGGCAATTTTCGTGATATTGGTTTTTCCAATTGATGAGCGTGTAAAATTTTTCCATTTGTTTGTGTAATCTATGATGTCTTTTAGCAGCATTTTAGGGTTCTCCTTGCTGAGATCTTTCACCTCCTTGGTTAGGTGTATTTCTAGGTATTTTGCTTTTTTATGGATTTTGTATATGGGATTGCATTCTTGATTTTGTGTCCAGAGTTGGTTCCTGCCAGTGGGTTTGTGGTCTCGCTGACTTCAAGAATGAGGCTGTGGACCTTCGTCGTGAGTGTTGCAGCTCTTAAAGATGGCATGGATCCAAACAGTGAGCAGTAGCAAGGTTTATTGTGAAGAGAAAAGGACAAAGTTTCCACAGTGTGGAAGGGGACCCAAGCAGGTTGCCACTGCTGGCTGGGGTGGCCAGTTTTTATTCCCTTATTGTCCCCTCCCATGTTCTGTTTCTGTCATATCAGAGTGCCCTTTTTTCAGTCCTCCCCGTGATTGGCTACTTTTAGAATCCTGCTGATTGGTGTGTTTTACACAGTGCTGATTGGTGTATTTTACAGAGTGCTGATTGGTGTGTTTTACAATCCTCTTGTAAGACAGGAAAGTTCTCCAAGTCCTCATTCGACCCAGGAAGTCCAGCTGGCCTCCCCTCTCAATCCACCCTCTAAACAGGACATCCCAATTGCTATTGGGAACTGGACGATGACCACTCTAGTTACTTCCTGCTGGATGGGGTGAAGCAGAGTCCCTGCAGTTGTATTGTCCTCCAGTGGGGAACTCTCTAGGCCAGTCAAAGGGCCAGTGGGTCAGTCCAGGGGTCCTCCGCAGATGTTGTGAGTTGAGCTCATTTGGGGTTCCATTTATAAGACCATCTGTAGCTTGATGGCCTCAATCCTGAAGGAAACAATTTTAACAAGGAGGTTAAAAATACAAGGCCCTAAAGGCAAGTAGTAGCAAGATGGCTGTCATGGACCTAGAAAGGGGAGAAGCCATGTCACCCAACTCCAGAGGTTGGTATAAGAGTTTGAAAGGCGTTGCCAGATTTCAGAAGCCTTTTTCTGTAAACACCGGGTGGCATCTCATACTATCCCTGACTGGTTAGTGTAAAAACAACACTCTTCCCCTGAGAAGGTGCAATGTCCTCCTTTCTCAGCAGTGAGGAAGTCGAGGCCTCGGCGGTTTTGGAGAGTCACTGCTGCTGAAGAGTCTATTTGGGGTTGTAGAGTAAGGATAGATTTTGTAAACTGTCTGAGAAATCCTTTAAGAGTGTGTATTAGCAGGATAATGAAGTAGATAACCTGGCTATTCTGGTTACTGTAGCAGTGGCCATTCCTAACCCTATAAGTAGGGGTATTAGTTGTATGGCCCTACACTGAAGGACTTGAGCTTTGAGGGACACTAATAGGGTCTGATTTCCTGGGGGCAATGTCATTGTTGGGACTTAGGAGGACTAAGGTGCAGGTGCCTGTCCAGTTGGTGGGGAGACAGATATAAGTTGAAGTTCCACATAAGAAGAATATGCCTTGGCTAGGTAGGCAGAACTGGTTGTGTATGTTAAAAAGATGTGTGAGTTTGGTGTTTTCATTTTCCCATACTCCTAGAGTACTTGCCAAGGTAGCTCTGGTGAGTTGCTGGAAAGGAGTGTTGGGAGCAAACTGAGTGGTTCCCTGTGTTCTAGTTTCCCATTGGAGAAAAAACTGTTAAGCAGTGGCTGATAGAGAGATACAAAGCCAGCAGTCATTTGCCAGGGAAGGATTGCACTGGTTTAACAGAGTGGGTTGAGAGTTTTGTAGAGTTAATTATGAGCTAGTGGAAGGGGCGGGTGACTATGTGGAGTGTCCAAGGAAGCAGGAGGGATAGATAGGCAAAGAGTAAGTAGGAAGGTAAAGAGGGTGCCCTGGAAGATGAGATCATTTTATCCAGTCTGGGTTAAAGGGAGGAGTAAATTGCTGACAAAAAGAAGGATGATAGAAAAAAGGTTGATGTAATTCGGATTTTTGTTCCAGCAGGAGCTACAGTATGTAGTCCTACTGCAAAAAGTATGGTTAATATACTGCTTAATTATGTGATGAAACAGCAAAAGGATTCCATTAAGGGGGCAAGGAGAGGTGTTAAAGATTATGTAGGTTTTCACTTATCTTTTTTAAATAGGAAGGGTATTTTTTTCCTCAGGATCAGCAGTAGGAGCCTTTTTAGTCTGGAATGTTCCCTTCAGAAATAGGAGATGCAAGTCCTCCAATGGTTTACAGGTGTATCGAGGCTAGTCTGGCTGATCTTGGGACTCCTGAGCTGAGAGTCCTGCAGGTTCTTGCGGGAGGTTGTGGGGGAGTTTAACTTAGATGTAGTAAATCCAAGATTCCACTCCTGCCACCTTAACTGCAGTTGGGGTAAAGAGGATTACCGAGTATGGTCCTTCCCACGAGGAATCTGTAGATGGGGAGGTAGAGGAGAGGGACTTGACCAACACTAGATCTCCGGGTTGGAAAAACTCTGTTCCCTTATCTCTGTGACATCCTTTGGGTAGGTTTTTAGGGTTTTGGTGATATTTTGCCAATGAAGTTATATCCTTGACCAAGTTGGCTATTTCCTGATCAAGTAGGAAGTCATTTGTGAGAAAGGTCATCCATATAGTATTTCGTATGGACTGAACGCCATTTTGTGAGGAGAAGTTTGTATTCTCAACAATGCCATGGACAAGAGAGTAAGCCATGGGAGATTAGTTCCTTGAGTTAGTTTCCTTAAGTGCATCTTGAGTGTTTCATTTGCCTTCTGGACCTTCCCTGAGGATTGTGGCCTCCAGGCACAGCGAAGATAATATTGTATCCCTAGTGCCTTGGAAATTCCCAGAGTTACCTTGGCTTTAAAAGCCAGACCATTGTCACTTTGTAAGCTTTGAGGAAGCCCATATTTAGGAATTATTTCATGAATTAGGACTTTAACCACTTCCTGAGACTTCTCTGTCTTGCAGGGGAAGGCTTCTATCTGATCTGTAAAGGTATCAACACAGCCCAACCAGTATTGAAATCCCCTTGAGTTAGGCATATGGGTGAAGTCCAACTGCCAGTCCTCTCTGGGATAGTGCCCTATTCTTTGTTCCCCCAGAGGGGCTTTATGATGAACCAAAGGATTATTCCTTTGGCACACCTAACAGGCTTTGACTGCTTGTCGGATGTCCGGAGGAGATTTGTCCCTGTAAATAGGGATTTGGCCATTTGATGAGTGCTCTCAATACCCATATGAAAAGTTAGGTAGAGGGTCTCAAGTATTTTTCACTGGCTGGCTTCAGGTATGAGTACCTTTCTCTCTTCTGTTGTTAACCACCCCAAGGGGAGAAAACTATGCCCCCATGAAAGTCCCATTCTGTTTCAGTCAGGGAATAGTGGGGCTTAATCTCTTGGAGAGGGTTGTTCCATACCAAGGATCCTTCTGTAGGTATTTCTAATGGGATGTTCCACCTGGCAGAAATTTTGGCCTCAGCGTCTGCCTGATGGTTTCCTTCTGCCTTTTCTCTTTCACTTTTTTGATGGTTTTGTCAGTGTAAGACTGTCACCTCCTTGGGTTTTTGCACTGCGTGCAATAACTCCATGATTTCCTCGTGGTATTTAATGGGGATTCTCCAAGAGGTTAGGAACTCCCTTTCTTTCCATGTTGCAGCATGGTCATGCAGGATTAGAAAAGCATACGTACTGTCTATACACACATTTATTCTTTTTTCTTTTGCCAGTTCTAAGACCCGGGTAAGTGCCACTAGTTCTGCGAACTAGGCACTGGTCCCCAGAGGAAGAGGCTTACTTTCAAGTACTGTTACATCACTAACTATGGCATAACCTGCCCTGCGTATCACATTCTCCACAAATGAACTTCCATCAGTATACAGGTTAAGGTCATGATTAGCTAAGGGGACCTCTAAGAGATCCTCTTAGGCAGCATAAGTCTGGATTACAATTTGTTGGCAGTCATGCTCAATTGGTTCCCCATCCTCTGGGAGAAAAGTAGCAAGGTTGAGGGCTGCACATATGTGTATTTGAAACACTGGTCCCTCAAGGCGTAGTGCCTGGTATCTAAGCAGGTGTTTGTGTGATAACCATAAATTTCCTTCGCACCTAATATGCCATTTATATCATGAGTAGTCCAAAAGGTGAGATCCTTTCCTTGTATTATTTTGATAGCCTCTGATACCAAGATGGCCACTGCCACAAATACCAATAAACAGTGGGGCCAGCCTTTTGCTACCACATCAATTTCCTTACTTAGGTATGCCATTGGTTGTGGGCTTGTCCCTCAAGTTTGAGTAAGGACTCCAAGAGCTATTGCCGCTTTCTCTGTGATATATAAAGGGAAATTTTGTCCTGTGGGAAGGCTTAAGGCTAGAGTTTGTACTTGGGCCTGCTTTAAGGTTTTGAAGGCTGTTTCTGCCTCTGGTTCCCATTCTACTAGATAAGTATTTGCCCTCTGGGTCTCCGTGATTAGAGTATAGAGTGGCCTAGCCATCTCGCTGGGTCTGGGGATCCACAGTTGGCAAAAGCCAGTGATCCCAAGGAACCCCTGGAACTATTTTAATGTCTTAGGGTAAGGACAAGTCAATATAGGCCGTATTCATTGTTTGCTGAGGGCCCTGGTTCCTCTGGCTAAGATTAGGCCTAGATATTTGACTTGTTGTAGGCAGAGCTAGGCCTTTGATTTAGATGAATTTTACCCTTGATTAGCTAGAAAGTTCAAGAGATCTAGAGTAGCCTCCTGGCATGAGGCTTCCGAACTGGTAGCCAAAAGTAAATCATCCACATACTGAAGGACCAGAGTGCCTGGACTTGAGAAGTGGCCTAGATCTTGGGCCAGTGCCTGACCAAACAGATGAGGACTATCCCTAAACTCTTGAGGCAAGACGGTCTATTTAAATTGGGAGGTGTAGTCTGTGGGATCCTCAAAGGCAAAGAGAAACTGGGAATCAGAGTGCAGGGGAGTGCAGAAGAAGGCATCCTTGGGGTCCAGAACCATTTTTCTTCCTCTGGTATTTGAGAGAGCATGGTATATGGGTTGAGTACAGCTAGATATAGAGGAATTACTGCCTCATTGATGAGTTTTAGATCTTGCACTAGTCTCCACTGACCACTTGGTCCTTGTACTCCTAAAATTGGGGTGTTGCAGGGACTGCTGCATTTTCTTACTAAGCCTTGACCTTTTAAATGTCTAACAACATTCTGTAATCCTTTATGAGCTTCAGGCCTTAAGGGATATTGCCTTTGATAAGGAATAGTGGTGGGGTCTTTTTAGCCTGATTTGGACTGGGCAGGCATTTTTTGCCCTTCCAAATTGTCCTTCCAATGCCCAGACTTCAGGATTGATCCCCTCCTCAAGTAGAGGACAACAAATGGGTAACTTGTTCCCCATATTCATGTAGATAATAGCTCCAGCCTTGACTAATATATCCCTCCTTTATAAGGGTGTGGGACTTTCAGTCATAATAAAAAAGGCATGTGAAAAGAGCAAACTCTCCCAATTACAACTGAGGAGGTGGGATAAATACCTGGTTACGTGCTGTCTCAGGATTCCTCAGATGGTAATGGACCTTGAGGACAGCCATCCAGGGCAGGAGATTAACACTGAGAATGCCACACCAGTGTCCAGGAAGAAGTCAATTTCCTGGCCCTCAATGGTTAAACTTACCCAGGGCTGAGTGAGGGTGATGACATGAGCTGACACTTGCCCAGGGCATCCTCAATCCTGTTGTTGGATCACCTGGTTGGGGGCTTCTGGCTGAGAACCTTCGTCCTCTGGGGCAGTACGCCTTCCAGTGATTGCCTTGGCATAGTGGACATGGGCCAGGGGGCAGCTTGTTTCTCATTGGACAATCTTTTTTAAGCTGTCCTTGCAAACCACACTGATAACAAGCCCTACCAGGTGATTGGCCTGCTACATTTTCTGTCCTCTCTGAACCACCAGGGTTTGTTTGTCTGAGGGCCATGACTAAGGCTGTGGCCTTTCTCTTATATCGCTTTTTGTTTGCGGCCTGTTCCTCTTGGTAGGCTCATCTAACAATAGCATAACATCTCTCCACGTGAGGTCGAAGGTTTGCCCTAGACCCTGTGGAACATCTATATACCTATCAGGATCATCTGAAAACTTCCCCCAGTCTACCTTGATCTGTTTTAAATTAGAGAGAGAGAAGGGGACATGTACCCAAATTGGGCCAAATTCCCCTCCCCCTACAACTTGAAGGGGACATAACTGATACCCTGGGGGGGGGGGGGGTGTTTGTGGTCCCTTGGATATTTCTTTGCTCATTTCCTTCTTGGTGGGGGAGATTAGAGGAGGCTCATCATTAATAGGAAGGGGAGCTGTAGGGAGGCTAGGACATGGAGGTAAGCTAAGAGGTCCTCCTGTAGAATATAAATTGCAAGCTTTGCATAGTTGTGGATTATCCTTCAATGAAAAGAAAGCTTGGACATAAGGTATTTCACTCCATTTGCCTTTCCTCTTACATAAAAGGTCAAGCTTGCAAGATAGTATTATAATTTTTACTACCCTCAGGTGGCCATTTTTCCTCATCAGAGAGAGAGTATTGGAGCCAGGCCATAGTGCAGAAAATAATAAGCCACTTTTTTTTAGGGTTTTCGGGTCAAATTGGTTCCAATGGCTTAGGATGCATTTCAAGGGTGAGCTTGTTGATGCCCGAGTGTTTCCCATCTAAATAAAAAATATGCCCACGGTTTTGGACTGTTCTTTGTTTCTTTTCCCCCACCCCAGAACCCACAATGGTCCCTGGACCCTGCTGTTTGGAATAGTTGTACTCACCAAAGCAGCAGCAGAAACACTTGTTTCCTATTAGACCACAAAGAAGACCGAGGAAGGTCGGATTTAGTGGCCCTTACTACACATTCTTGAAAACTTGTTAGAGTCCTAAGTGTTTTCTCCCATTGGTATTGGGACCTTACCCTTGTCCTATAAAGATGATATACCTCAAAATGGAGTGGAGGGCCATACCCTGAGGGAGGGAAGGCATCTCCAGGGTTGGAAGAGTGATGCCTTTTTGTCCTCACTTCTAATCATATGAATAGGAAGGATATCCCCCCAAATTTTGGAGTCTGTAATTTCTGAGGCTCCCCATATGCTAGCTTCAAGAATATCCTTTGTTAGGCGTACTACTCTGAGGAGGGATCCTAAAATGCCAGATAGTTCCACCACTTGATGGGGCTTTGGACAAAAATTATGTCTTTCTGATTGGTGAGCCCAGGTGCCTAAAGAAGGGAGCAGAGTCCCAAAATTCATATTAGAAATAGGAGAAACTAGAAGTGCACCAGGGACAGGGAGTGGTTTTTATAAGTGGGACTAGCCTTGGAGAAGAGGAGTGGGAGGAAGTTTGTCTGACATGTGCTAGGACTCAGGAGGAAAGGGTCAGGATAGATGAGTGAGTCTTGCTTGGGCAATGTAACTTTGAGAGCTCCGCTCATAGCTGCAGGATTGACCAACATTTTGTTGGGACCCTGGAACTGAATGGCTTTCTTCTCTGTCAACCCTTAGCTCAGTCCAGAAGTACAGGAAAAGAAGAAGCTGGTTCAAGGCAAACCAATGCTCCTGACTACCAAGAGTCAGGGGTTATTAGAGAGCCCTTTCCCAGAAAGCCTGACATCTGTGTCTTTAGTATGGCACCCGTGCTAGTCACTTTTAAGTGGCAGACAGGTTCCTGGTGTTCAGCCCCCGAATTCTAAGGAAAAGTAGGACAGAAAGCAAGTGAAAGGGGTCCAGTGGTACTCACCACGTGGCAAGATCCTGAACGAGTCCCCAAGATGTGTCTGGAGTTGGTTCCTGCCAGTGGGTTCATGGTCTTGCTGACTTCAAGAATGAAGCTGTCGACCTTCACGGTCAGTGTTACAGCTCTTAAAGATGGCATAGACCCAAAGAATGAGTGGTAGCAAGGTTTATTATGAAGAGTAAAAGGACAAAACTTCCACAGCATGGAAGGGGACCTGAGTGGGTTGCTGCTGCTGGCTGGGCTGGTCAGTTTTTATTCCCTTATTGTCCCCTCCCATGTTCCATTTCTGTCATATCAGAGTGCCCTTTTTCAATCCTCCCCACGATTGGCTACTTTAGAATCGTGCTGATTGATACGTTTTACAGAGCGCTGATTGGTGTGTTTTACAGAGCGCTGATTGGTGCATTTTATAATCCTCTTGTAAGACAGGAAAGTTCCCCAAATCCCCACTCAACCCAGGAAGTCTAGCTGGCCTCACCTCTCAATTTGACTCACAGTTTCAATGTTATTAATGTATAGAAATGCTGCTGAATCTGGTACATTGATTTTGTACCCTGATTCTTTACTGAAGTCATTTTCAAATTACAAGAGTCATTTGATGGAGTGTTTAGGATTTTCTAGGGAATCATATCCTCTGTGAAGAGAGATATTTTGATTTCTTCTGTTTCTATTTGGATGCCTTTTATTTTCTTCATTGATTGTTCTGGCAAAGACTTCCTGTAGTATGTTTTATAGGAGTGATGAGAGTGGGCATCTTTGTCTTTTCCAGTTCTCAAGGGGAAGGTTTCCAGCTTTTGTTCATTTGGTATGATGTTGGCTGTGGATTCATCGTACATAACTCTTATTTTTTGGAGGTATGTTTCTTCAATGTCTAGTTTGTTGATCATTTTTATCATGTAGGGACGCTGGGTTTTATAGAAGGCTTTTTCTGCATCTACTGAAATGATCCTATGATTTTTATTTTTAATTAATTATAGGATGAATCACATTTATTGATTTTTATATGTTGAACCAACTTTGTATTCCAGGAATGAGCCTACTTGATCCTGGTGAATTAACTTTTTGATGCGCTACTAGATTCAGTTGGCTGCTATTTTGTTTAGGATTTTTGTGTTCATGTTCATCAGGGACATTGGCTTGGCCTATAGTTTTCTCTTTTCATTGTATTTCTGTCATTTGTGGTGACGTTGGCTTCACAGAATGAGTTAAGGAGGCATCCCACCACCTTGAATTTTTCAAATAGTTTCAGTATAATTGGTACCAGCTCTCCAGCTGAATTGGTAGAATTCAGCTAGGAATCCATCTAATCTGGGACATTTTTTGTGTTTGTTAGTAGGTTTTTTATTACTGATTCAATTTCAGAACTCAATATTAATTTGCTCATGGTTCCAATTTCTTCCTAAATCAATATTGGCAGTTTATGTCTTGCTAGAATTTTTCTATTTTCTCTAGATTTTCTAGTTTGTGTGCATAGAAGTATTCATAATTATCTCTGATTTTTTGTGTGTATTTCTGTGGTAGTAATTGTAATACCACTTTTGTCATTCCTGATTTTGCTTATTTGGATCTTATCTTTTTTATTTTTTTCTTTGTTGATCTAGCTGTGGGTTTATTGGTCTTGTCTTTTCTTTGGAAGGAAAAACCTTTGGTTCCATCAATTTCTCTTTTGATTTCTTTTGTCTCAATTTTGTTTAATTCCACTTGAATTTTAGTTACATCTTTTATCCTGCTAGCTTTGGAGTTGATTTGTTCTTGTTTTTCTATTTCATTTTGGAGTGATTGTTAGATAATTATTTTAAGATCTTTCTAACTTGTAGAGTTAGTTGTGTAGACTATAAACTTCTAACACTGATTTTGCTGCATCCCAGAGATTTGGGTATGTTTAGAATTTTTATGGTGCCAGAATTCTTGTGCTGATTCCTTCTCATCTAGAGTGCCGACGCTTCTAATTATTGTATTTATTTTCATTAGGTTAGGATTTTATGATATTATCTTTTTTCTTTTCATTTCCATTTTCCCTCTCCATAGGGATTGTGATTATAGACAGTGTTTGGTAGCATATTTTGTCTTTGCTTCTAAATACTTAAGTACTTCATTCAGCAAGTTTTATATAGAGATGTACAGTTTGACCTAAAAGCCAGTAGATGGTACTTAGAGATAAGAGTGGGCTGCAGCCAATGTGGATAGACAAAGTTATTTTCCCTAACCTAGGTTGTTTAGATCCCCAGTAGAAAGGTGAGTCACAGAGGGAGGCTCTCTGCCTCTCTCACATACTAGAGCTTCACTCACTTATTTCAGCCAGATGCAGTAACAGGGGCTGTTTGCCAGCATTCTCCTCCCCAGGATCTGGGGTGCCCCTCATTATTCTGGTGGATTCTCATTTTCCTTCTTGGATTAAAGCTTAGATAATTAATCTTTTTGCACTATTTTGCTATTTCCAAGTAGCCAAGGCACAATAAAAGCCTTTATTTCCTCATCTTGGAAAATAAAAACAACAACAAAGAGTTGTTTTATTTAAAGGTTCAACAAAACCTGCAAATACTTAGCTAGACAAAGAAAAGAGACTACTCAGATAATTAAAATCAGAAGTGAAAGGGGAGACATTACAACTGATGCCACAGATATAAAAATTATTTTGAGACTACTACAAATGATATATGCCAACAAATTGAATAATTTAGAAAAAAATAAATTCCTAGAAACATACAGTCTACTGAGTACATCATAAATAAATGGAAAAACTGAACATACCAATAACAAGTAAGGAGATTAAATCAATTATCAAACCTTCCAGCAAAGGAAACATCAGGGCCAAATAGCTTTGCTGGAGAATTTTACCAAACATTTAAATAAGAATCAGCACAATTCCTCCTGAAACCCTTTCAAATAAATGAATAGAAAGGAATACTTTTAAATTAATTATATGAGTCCAACATTACCCTGATACTTAAGCCAGACAAAGATACTATTTAAAAATCCTGACTAATAACCCTGGTGAATATTGATGCAAAAGCTTCAAAAGAATAAGAGCAAATCAAATCCAATAGCATATTAAAAGCATTATATACTGTGTCCAAATGGGATTTACCAATGGGATGGCAGGATGTTTCAGCATATGAAAATCAGCAGGTTCAATTTACCACATTAAGAGAAAAAAACAAAACAAAAATGACAATTACTACAGAAAACATATTTTTTCAAAATTCAACACTCTTTTATGATTAAAAAACACTCAACATACTAGAAATAGAAGAAAATTACTTCAAAATAATAAAAGTTATATATGAAAAGCTCATAGCCAACATTATACCCAATGGTAAAAATAATAAAAAGCTTTTTAAGACAAAGAACAAGAAAAAGAAGCACACTCTGGCCACTTGTATTTATCATTGTAGTAGAGGTCCTAGTCAAAGCCATTAGGTAGTAAAAATAAAGAGTAGGCTTAGCCAAATTGGAAAGTAAGAAGTAAACTTATCTATTCTTATAGATGACATGATTTTGTATGTGGAACATCCAAAGCATTTCATGCAAAAATACAGTTAGAAATAATAAATTTTGTAAAGCTGCTTCATATAAAATCAACATCCAAAATAAATTACATTTACATACACCAGCATAAAGCAATCTGAAAATAATTTTTAAAAACTGATTTAGAATAGCATCGAAAATAATAAAATACTGAGGAATAAAACTGAGTGGGTGAGAGATTTGTATACTGAAAACTATAAACAATGCTGAAAGAAAGAATGAAAAAAGAATAAAAAGATATCTTGTGTTTATGGATTAATAAAATTGTTAAAATGTCCATATTACCTAAAGCAATCTACAGATTCAGTGCAATCCATATCAAAATCCCAATGGCAGTTTTGGCAGAAATAGGACAAACATCCAAAACTGTATATGGAATCTTCGGGAACTCTACCTAGCAGTAACAATCTTGAGAAAGAGCAAAGCTTCCAGCCCCCACTCTGCCTGGCTTAAAATATATTGCAAAGTGATAGCCATCATAATAGTATAATACTGGCATAAAGACCATCCATCAATGTAACAGGTTAGAGAGCCTGAAACTTAACCTTCAGTCATGTGGTCAAATGATTTTTGACAAAGGTGCTACAATGACGCAATGGGGAAAGGATAGTCTCGTCATCAAATGGTGTTAAGAAAACTAGATATACACAATGGAAAAGAATGAATATGTACCTTTGTCTTACTCTGTATATACAAATTAAAAATGAATTAAAGGCCTAAATGTAAGACCTGAACTATAAAACTCCTATGAGAAAACAAAGGGAAAATAATTTATGACATTAGAATGGGTGATGATTTTTTTTGGATATGATACCAAAAGCACAAACAAGCAAAAAAAGACAAATGTGATTGTGTCAAATTTTAAAACTTCTGCATAGCAAAAGAAACAAGAAAGTTAAAAGGATAATCATAAAATAGAAGAAAATATTTGCAAACCATATATCAGATACAGGGTTAATGTCTATTATATATAAGAAACACCCACAAATCAATAACAAAAACTCAAAAATTACTAGACATTTATTTAAAGAAGATAAACAGTCAACAGGCATATGAAAAGATGTGCAACATCACTAATCATTATAAAAATGCACATCAAAACCACCAAGAGATCCTACCTCACATTATCAGGATGCCCTCTATAATAAAAAGGGAAAAAATTGTGGAAAAGATATGGAGATATTGGATCCATTGTGCACTGCTGACGTCATTGTAAAATGATGTAGCTACTATGCAAAAAGTGTATGGAGATTCCTTAGAAGATTACCATATCAAGATAACTACCATATTACTCAGCAATCCTATTTCTGGGTATACCTCCAAAATAATTGAATACAGAATCTCAAAGAAATATTTGCATGGCCACATTCATTGCAGTGTTATTCATATTTGCTAAGGTTTAGAAACAAAGCAAATGTCCATCTGAGAATAAATAGATGAAGAAAATATGGCATATACATTCAATGGAATATTACTTAGCTTTAAAAGAAGGAAATGCTGATAGATGATACAATATGGAAGAAACTTGAAGACATTAAGTGAAATAAATCAATGACAAAATGACAAATATTGCAGGATTCTACTTATATGAGACATCCGAGGTAATTAAACTCAAAGAAATAGAAAATAGAATACCGATTGCCAGGAGTGTGTAAAAGGGGAAAATAGGGTGTTGTCCAATGGATACAGAATTTCAATCATGCAAGATGAAAGAGTTCTAGAGATCTGTTTTCAACAATGAGTTTATAGTTAACAATACTATAAACTTAACATTTTTTAAGAGGGAAAGTTTAGGTTATATATATTTACCACAATAAGATAGAATGTATATGTATATGTTATATATTTTTACCACAATGAAAAGTATGTATGTTTGTGCATATATACACACATATACACATATATATGAATACATACATTTATGTGTGTATAATATATAATGCACTTATAAATGAATATATATGCTATATCAGATACATGAAAATATAATATACATATATTGATGTATATTCATATGATATATAAATATATGAAATATATATGATGTAACAATATGTGATATATGATATATATCATATAAGTAATATATCACATATATCACTTATATCAATATATAATAACTATAATTATGAAGTTCTAGTCTGTGAACATTGGATACTTACAATTTCAATCTTGGGCTTTGGTTTCATTCCATAATGGATGAAAATAATCTGCTTTGAAAAATTCCCTCTTACCCAAGCTCAAACCAGCATTCCATTTTTGTCACAACTGAACATTAGGTAAAATCAGAAATAGAACTATTTGCTTTTTTAATTCATATTATACTTATATATGTATTCTCCTGTTCTTTGTTACTCATTTAAAACTTTTAAATGATTTTATTTTTTATTTTCTAATGAATTAACATCTCATTTAAACTACCTTTTCTTCTTTCCTTAGTTTTCAGTGAATTAATACTGCATTTTTCGATTTAATAATTTATAGCTCTGAATTTTACACGTAAGCACCACTCTATTATTTGATATGTAATTCTGAAATTGTCCATGTGTTCTAAGAAGGATATAATCAGAACTTTGGCCCAAATGATTGAGGGTAACATTTATCGATTACCTGTTAAATTGATAATTTAACAATTATCAATTATCAACAATATTCATCACGATATACAAGGTTGTATTATTTAGCTTGTATTCTGCCTTTTGAACTTTGCTAAAAATTTGTGCCCTCATCTTGCCCTCAGGCAGAAAAGGAGAACCAATAAATATTTTCAGTTGTGCATATCCCAAGTACTCTATCCATATTTTTCTGTCAAAATTTTATCAAGAGTGATTGTTTCCTCTCTCACATTTATTTATTTGCTTATTTGTTTATGTTAAGTAGTAAATTTGATGAGATGAGAATGATGCAGTAGCTGGGAAGGGTTGATGTATTGCAGAAAGCAACAAGGTCACTAGGAGTTATGAAGAAAAGTAAAAGTCAAAAAACATGGATTAACTTGGGCAGAGGCTAAGACATATCTCATTGTGTAAAATGAAATAGTACATTATTGTGTTGAAAACGGATATTTGTTGGTATTGTTGTTGTTATTGGCAGGAAGTTGATAGCATTTCTGTATAATGGCTGCTGGTTTTAACAGAAACTACAACTTAATCTCTGGAACTAAAGGGAAGTTTTTCACTGGATTCATTAAATCAAAATTTCTTATGGTAGTTTTCACAAGTCTATAATTTTTACTCATCTTTCTTTCCAGTTCTAATTAATTATTTAATGATATACATTCCCTGGTCCAGTTACAAAGCACACTTTGTAAGGTGGGGCTTATAATGTGGTTACAACTTCATACCTTACGATATTCTCTTTCTTCTGCTGGAAACACTTTCTCATATCTTCAAAAGGTTAACTCCTGTTCACACTTCAAGACATGACTCAGTTTCCTCCTGTTACAGAAACTCTTTTATAACATTCCCAAGCAAAATTTTATTTTGTCCTATTATTATGCATTCATAACACACTGTATTTTCCTCTACTGTGACATTTTTAGGTTTCTTTTTTTTTTTTTTACTCTTCTGTTTTCTCTATTAAATACAAATTCTTTGAAGTCATAGTCTATGAAGAATTTTAATCTCTAGTGTCAAGTATGTAGTCAATATCCAATGAGTATTTGTTGAATAAATAAATGAGTAGATTAATTAATCTGTACCTAAGGCTGAATTAATATGTAGTTAACACACCTGCATAAAGGTATATATGAACAAAAAAAAGCTCAGAGAATAAATCAAAGTGATTATAGAATAGATAAGCTCATAGACAAAAAATGTTATTTTAGAGCAATAAATATAAAAATTTAAATAGGATCAGTGTGAAGTCTCATCTCATAAAATAGATAAAGTGAATGTGAGCCTAAACTTGGTTCAGTAAGTCTCAGCACACAAAAATAGCAACCTAGTCTCTGCTTCCACCAATCTCTATCAACATCCATACACGCACACTTTAGAAGCTTGAAGG